>NW_026057576.1:46925455-46943210 GCF_023721935.1 Panthera uncia
AAAGAAAGAAAGAAAGAAAGAAAGAAAGAAAGAAAGAAAGAAAGAAAAAGAAAAGAAAGAAAAAGAAAAATGACTGCATGGCTGCTGTAGAATTGAAGTTCATATCCACTGTGAGAAAAAAAATTCAATCTTATTTCTAGGAATGTTACAGATTATTTCTCTCATAACAGTATGGAGGACAGACCAGCACAGACAGGAACTAACTCTCCTGGCTTGCCCTGTCTACTTTCCCTGGGTGCCCATTGCACATCTGTCCTTCCTTGCTTCTGGAATTTTCCATAGGCTATCACCACAGCACATAATCAGGTGTGAGCCAATGACTACCCAACTGGAATGGGGAAATATCTTTTCTACTTAATCAGCAGAGATAAGATCACAATTCTTAACAATAAACTCACATTAGAAACTAAGACTAAATCAACAAAAAGAAATGAGCAAATTTACTGAAAGTAGCTCCTGGAAGTCTTCTTTTCTTTTTTATGAAAACTTTTTCAGAACTCTGAAAATTAACCAAAGATTTGCAACAACGTAAGCAGCAATTATTCAAGAAAAATGACTGAGTATCAGAAAGAACAGTGAACTTTTTGGTATTTTACCGTGACCTATTGCCATCCCTCTATCTCCAGCTCTTGAAAACCGACACCCTCACAATTAATGTATCTGTGAAAACCAGCAGATTAGAAGCCAATGGAAGAGGCAGAATGGGTTTGGAATTCAGACAGCAGTGGCTTGAAGCTGTGGGGGTCACACTCTTCATGTAGGAACCTGACTTCAGGCACTCATTCAGTCCTCTCTTTTCTGTCTGTTCCCTGCTTGGTGCCCCTCCAAAGCCAATGAAAATTACACATTACCCAGGGCTTGAGGTTGAGTCAAAGAAGAAATTAGTTAAATCAAAACCAAGAGAAAAAGAAATGAGGCTGACATACCTTGGCAGAAGCATAGGAAGTCTGGAAGAGGTCCTTGAGGGACTGTAGGGGAATCTTAGTAAGAAATGGATGATTGGATGATTTGAATTTAAAATATATTTTTCCTCTCTTATCTTTTCCCCTTAAGATTTTAATTGGTAATATAAAGGCTTTTGGTAACACTTCTCATTTTTTTTTGCTATAGAATTGAGAGTGTGCCTATGTGTGTGTGAGGTAGAAAATTACTCTATTTTTAAGGGTCAATTATGCTCAGCCATAAAGATTCAAACACCAAATACACCCAGAGATATGCACTATAACAAAGATTTGGATTCATAAGAATAAGAAAATTAAGCCTCTGGGGAAAATTAGCATACTGAGCCAGTGTTTTATCCCACTTTGCCTTATGAAAATATTTTTCATCTCTGTTATGCACCAAGCTGCTGTTTAGAATTCTTAAACAGTTTCAAATGGTTAACTGATTAATATTGAGACATCAGTGCTTCCAGTAGATCCTTCTTACTTAATAAAAGATGTTTCTCTTTCACAGAAATACATTATACCTATTAGTCTGGTAAAAATTTTCCATTCCAAGGGAATGACTAGAACAAAACTTTTTGAGCCACTACAAAATAATGTATACATTTTGTTCTTAAAAAAAAAATACATTTCCATATGCTTGAACATTATTTAACTACTATAAATTCTCAGCACTCTAACCTTGGCTGAGCATCATTAATGATTCCTTTTGCTTGTTCAGATGCACTACCTGCCTTCCCTGTCTCTCTCAAACTAAGCAAAACTTAATGCGTTCTTCCCCCTAACTAGAGGGAGGTTGCATGGAGTGGCTGGTGGGGAGACAATGGAAATACACAGTGATGGATTCATAATACAACATTTAAATATGTAAGTTCTAGAGCCAGGAGTCATTAAACCTGCTGCAAGTGATGGTCATCTTCAGCAAAGGGAATGGAGAATTTCCAGTGTATCCAAACCTTTGAGACAGGGTAAGATCTTACTTCTAGATCTCTTACTTGAAAAATAAATATAGCCTAAGATTTGAAACATTATTGGCTGCATCTTATCCCAATCTTTTTGTTTAGCTACATAGGATATGTGGCAGCATATAGAAGTTACCCTTTATTGTCTTTACAAAATCTACACTCTGTCCATTAAAAATTAAGCTCAAGTTTGTTAGGTTGATATGTGTGTGATGTGTTCACGCTGGAATACTACACATAACTGTGAGCTTTGTGTTTTTATTAGCCAAATATTAACAATCCAAGGAGACCTGGGTTTGGTAGCAGCTGCAACTTGGCCCTTGGTGTTTTTCCAGTTGCTTTGACGTACCCCCAATGTACACATGCCCATAAAGGAGGTAGAAGCTTTTTCTGTGCCCAGGATATGGTGTTTAGGGGAAACAATACAAGAACATGGGGTTTGGTGGCACACTGAATAGTGATATTCCTGGAGTTTTATAGCAAGAGCTTGACGGGAGAATTTGATGCTATTTTATTCATCAGTCAGTGACCAAATTCTAGCTTCTAGGTGAAGAAAGTTCGCTCATAAGAAATGAGCCTAAGTTTAGGAATGACTTATATAGGGAAGACGAGTTAAAACCCCCTTTCTCACGTGTGTAAAGAATGCCCTTTAATTCAAAGATTATAAAATCAAAGTTTTAGTAGCCACAGTAAAACACCAGGGGTACATCAGGGCTGGGGAAAGAGGGCAGGAAGTAGAATAGCGATGCATCGCTGAAAAAAGGCCAGTGGCCTGGGGGTGGTGCTCCTTTTCCTCTACTGCATGTCTTCATGCTAATATTTTTGCCCTGGTTTTCAGGGAGGTTTCAGCCCATGGGATTCTATTGCAGTAAGCTGTGATTCTCTGTCTTCACAACAGAATATTGGTTGCTCAACAAAATTGAACACAACAAAATTGGCTGCTCCAATTTTGGGGCCAGCGGCCTGTCCTGTGACCTCCCTTCATTTACAGATCTAAGAGGAATTATTTTTCAGTTTGTTCAGCCTTTTGACTTGTTAGCACAGAGTGGTGACTTCCAAGCTTCTTATGTTGTGGACAGGAAATCGTCCTTCATGCTAATAAGAAAGGGGACTTTTATAACGATGAGCTGTGAGCTCACTGCTCCATTAACATAGGAAAGTTTAGTTTGACTGATAGCATCACAGTTGTGAAGAATCTGAAAGATGGGTGCCTTCGAGCGAGGTGGCCTGTATGGGAATTTCTGCCCCACGCTCCTGGGAAGCTGGGTGCCCAGTGCCTTCCTAAAGTGTGACTACAGTCTTAGTGGTATTGCAGAGAGGTGGAATAGGTGGCTGGGACAGAGACAGGAAAGGGGATCCCAGGCATACCTCTGCTGGGACTGTGCTGTATTGGGCATGAGCTTAAAGGGAACTGGCGAAGAAAAATAAATAAAGGTGAGTTTGAGAAGGACTATTAATTAGTGTTTTCTCTCTGGGAATGGATTGTACCTCTCTCTGTACACTTCACAAAATTTCAGGGCACGATAGAGGGGCACAGAATAAAGTCAGAAGTGGTTTTGGAATGTGAACATCCTTGACATTTCATCGCTACTATTTTTTGTTAGAAAATCAAATTTCAAAAGAAGAAAATCTATTTAAAAACTTTGTATCCCACTATATTAGACAGTAAACAATTTTACTATAGATGCATTGCTCCAATTTACTCCCACTTTGCAGGAAATTTTGTTAAAATTTCCAGCAGAGGAGAATATCGTGAACTTGGCTCAAACCCCATGGCTTGGGGTGTAGCCCAGAAACAGCTGCTCGGGTAGTTTTCCCCTTCCCTGCTGCTCTTCCCTCATTCACAGTCCTGGGGTTTTGCTAAATGCAGCCCATAGAACAAAATTGTCTCATTGCTGGTTGCCAACCAAAGAAAGGCAGTTAGCTGATTAAACAAAGCAGAAGACATCTTCCTTCCTTCCTGAAGGTATGAAATCACTGGCTTTTTTTTTTGAAAGGGTGAACAGAAAGTAGAGGGCATACAGCAGGTGATAAGTAGAAACCACAAATTCCACCTTGAAGTCTTTGCTGTAAAACTGGCCATGGCCTTCCTACAGGGTGTGGTGTATGGGATCCCTGGGGCAATGGTGGGGGCAGGGGTCCCTCAGGGTCCAGCCTGGGCTCTAGCTGCTCAGCCCCTTCCCTCTTCGAATTCCTAGCTAATTGAACCTACCTGTTCCCCTTATTCACTCCTCATCATCCCCATCATAAATGTGTTTCTTTTTCCCTCTCCCTCCCCTGCCTCCCCCTCTTTATTAAATGCGGTTCAAATCGAAATTGTCATTTTTACCCTTCAAGTACTACTTTATACCAAACAAAAATTTTTACTGGCAATAGGGCCTTCCCTGGGGCTGCCCAGCTGCCACCGGGGTGATTAGGGTGTTTCCTGCAGCTGAAGTCTCTTGTAATTAGCAAGCCCTTCAGGCAGTCTGGACTCTGAATTTAGCTGCCATCTGGTATCATCTGTAAATGACAACGGCACTGTATCTTCTCTGTTGACTCGGTCCTGCCTGCACCCCACCCCCACCCTCAGCCACCCTCAAAGAGATTTCACTTTGAAAGAGATGTCCAGCTTCTCATCAAGCCATAACTGTCAAGGCATGTTGGGCTCTAGTTAACTTGCCAGGAATTTCCCGGGCCATCAGGAGGCTAAAGCAAAAGACCGCATGGGGCCAAGTAGTGTCTCCTGTCACTCTATACCGGTGTTTCTCAAAGTGTGGCTTCAGGACTGACAGCCCCAGAATTATGTAGGAAGTTGACACAAGCAAATTCTCAGGCTCCACCTTAGACCTAAAATCAGAAACTCTGGAGATGGTCCCCTCCATCTGTGTTTTAACAAGCCTTCTAGGTCATCCTGACTCTTGCCAAAGTTTGTGAACCCCTGCCTTTGGCTTCTCATCAGCACTTGAGTGACATCTGAGGCAGGACAATTCTTTTTCGTGGGGATTGTCATGTGCATCGGTGGATATTTAATAGTATCCTTGGCCTCTACTCACTAGATGCTAGTAGCATTCCTTCAGTTGTGACTGTCCAAAACCTATAGACCAGTGGTTCTCTGCGGGTTCTATGCCTACTTGCTTAGTGCTGACTAGTGATTGTTGATGTGGAAGACTGTATATAGAGTGCTATGTATGCGGCACTTCTCAGGCTTTAACGTGCATAAGTCACCTGCGGATCTAATTGTTAAAAACAGTTCTAATTCCAGAAAGCTGAGTTAGATCCTAAGATGGTGCATGTTTAACAAGCTACAAGTGATGCCCCTGTTGCTGCTCTGCAGACTACACTTTGATTAACAAGGTTCTATGAGATCTTGAAAGATTTATTGACTAAAGGAATGAATAATTAAAAGATAAGGATGCTGTTTTTTAGAATGTGTGAGCCTTGCTTCCCTTTGTCATTGAACTCATTTCTAGAATTTCTTTCCTTTCATTATTTCTATTTCAAAAGTAAGAAAGATCAGCTTTATTTTAGTAAATGTAGTTCATGTGGACAAAAAAGTACCAAATATCTTTGTGTATGAATTATACTACGTTTACAGATAAATACAAGTAAATGCCTGGAATCCATTTCCGAGCCAGCGAAAGATATAGCGTGCTGTACGAACTCCTAATCAACTCAACTAACATCTCCTCAACACTTTTTCTGCGCAGACCATGCTTGCCAATTGCTCATTGAAAAATATATGTATGCCATTTGCACGCACACCTGCAGCTGTATGCTTTCCCCATACGGATTTCCAACATGATGTAAGAGTCATGTTTACTGGGAAAGGTCAATGCCTCATGGTCCAAAATTCACGTAAAAAAACGAATTAGCCAGCAGGGCTAACTTGTTTTCATTGTCATCTCAGTTAGTGAGAAACTGGTTTTAAATGATCTTCTATCACCACAGGAGAATGATGGCATTTGCAATTGCCGAAGTGGCAGGGTAATTTCCTTCTAGAGCTAATGAATACCCAGTGCTTTCTTTGTTTCTCAGTTAATCCATTGACAGATGTGGCTCTGAGGTGCAAAGAAGTCTGATTCCTTGGGGAATGAGATGGATCTTTTTTTTTTTTTTTTAGAAGTTAAAGAACTTTTCTTTTTCTTTTTTTTTTTTTTGGCTTGAAATGGGAAAACACTGATAGAAAGGCACACCAAATATTCCTGTATATACATTGATACTGTGTGATGGATAATAGGGAAAGTATCAAACGTAACACACTGTGGTGCACAAAGTCTTAAGACAGAACTATGTGGGGTCCCTCAATTTCAAACGGACTCACCTGCACCGCCACATCTCAATATGCCCCTTGCCCTTTATTTGTTGCAAATAAACCTCTAGCCACTGATGAATACATTGTACTTCAAGTGTACTTTTTGGGAAGCATACGCCTTCTCATTTACAATGTGTGTCAGAGACTTACTAGCTATTCGATAAGCCTGTTTCCTCTGCCCCTGGGTACATGGCTGGACTCTATTTCCCAGCTGCCCTTGCAGTTAGGCACCGCCATTTAACTGATTTTTGCTCACTGAAATGTGGGTGCATCAGATGTATTCCACTTCCACCTTTAGTCCACGAAATCTGCCCACGCAGGATCCTCCATGCTTTTATGTGTTTTTTTTTTTTTTTTTTTTTTTTTTTTTTTTTGCTGGCCTGGTGCAGATGAGCACAGGGACCCTGGAAGTTGTGTTCTGAAGATGGAGAAACCAAAACATGAAGAAGCCCACGTCCCTGTTTGGAGGGAGCTGTCCATTAGTCAGGCACACTCGTTTTGGTCTTTATGTAAGTGAGAAATAATTTTTTCTTGTACACGAGTCATTATACATCTTTCAGATTCATTTGTTCCAACTGCTGGAATTACCCTAATTAACAAAGTATATCTCATATATAATTGTTACCTCAGCAGAGATGCCCTTTTTCTATCACAGATGCTGTTGCCACTTCTTCTCCTCCTGTTTTGCAGATCCTAAATTATATCACTTTCCTTTAGGTACTTCTCACTGTTCCATGCTTACCTAGTCTACCTATTTTGTCCCTGTCTCTGAAGTTTCTCATTTTAAAGCTCATTGCTGGAAAGATGTACGAAATAGCAAGAGGGAGGGAAAAGGCAACATAAATCCCTTTCCACTACTCCTATTCTGGCTCTCTGTGACAATCCCTCCTCCTTCTCTTCCTTTATGTCTGTACCCTTTTTCCACGTTGTATATTCTTTCTATTTGTCATCACTTCATAGAACTTTCATTCTTATTACCATGATAGAGTCTTACTACTTTTGGTTTTATAATTTTAACTCCCTCTGCACAACCAGCCTGACTATTCCATATTCCTTCCATCATAGGGCATCTCATTACATACATGCTTAATTCTAGATGTAACAGAAGGCATGAGTGTGAGAAGATCACAGAGAGAGAATAGCATCAGCAGAAAAAAATCCTGAGGCACTTCAGTCAGGGCAGTGCTGGACCACAAAAGTCAAGGGAAGGGACTGTTCAAGTAAGAAGGAACAACTGGTGCATTTGGGGGCTCAGTCGGTTAAGCATCCAACTCTTGGTTTTGACTCAGGTCATGATCTCATGGTTTGTGGGTCTGAGCCCTGCATCGGACTCTGCACTGGTGGCACAAAACTTGCTCTCTCTGTCCCTTCCCTGCTCTCCCTTTTTCTCACAATAAATAAACGTTAAAAAAAGAAGGAATAGTCAATGATGGTGGATGTGGGCTTGGCCATCATAAGAACTGAAAAATATACTCTGTATTTGGCAATAGAGGTCATCAATGTCCTCCATGAGAGTTATTCTGATGAACTTATCAGAAAGAAGTTAGACTGGACATGTGTTAGAGAATTAGTGGGAAATGCAGAAATAAGTGTATATGACAACTTTTTTGACAATATTGTGAAGAATGAAACAATCGGGAGCCTAAGAAAATGGAGCAGGGAACAAAAACTTTGCACGGAAAATGAGGAGTAGTGAGGAAAGGGTCAAGAAAGACACAGATGTGCAGGGTTACAGACCTAGGTTAAGGGTGATGAGCAGCCCGGGAACTAACAAATGAGTAAGGGGAGGGGACATATGAAGTGGAAATTGAGAGGGAAAAATACAAACTGTTTCTACTGACAATTATGTCTATAGATGAGTCTGGTGGCATTTTTTTGTCTAAGGAAATCATATTCCCGTAAATAAAATATTTTTGTGAATGATCAGAGATAGAGGGAGACGAGAATTGTAACCAACACTTACATTTACATATACACATATTTACATATATTTGCTTACACTGTAGAAAGATTTACTGTTAAAAGCCTAGCAAAGTGGAGCTGAAACACTGAAAAGATAAGTTGGTCTCCTAGCTATGTCAGAATTTATACTGAGATAAAAAAAAATATCATTCATTTATTCTTTGCATAACTGAGCATATCATTTCTAATACCACAACTGTCTACTATGTTCTGGTCGTGTTTAAAGATTACAGGACATTGACATAATCAGTACTTTAAGGCCCAGAAATTCTATGTAACATTAGCTGAACTGCACAGAAATGGAGATCAGAAAATATCCAAGAAGGACATTGACCTTCTTTGTTCTAATGAGCCGGCTGTAAAATATGTATCACTTCGATTGCACTTCCTAACATAACGAATCACCAGGGAATAAAATCATGTATTTTTTGCTTGCTGGAAGGATTCTAGTAAAGAACAATGGTGAAGTAACAGGACAGCGATGAGCTGATTATTTAATAATAAAGGTGTGCCCATGATAAAAACAGTATCTTTTAAAGTTACATTTTTTTTCTATTCTATAGATAACCTTCACTAAAAAGCATAGCATAGTTCCATGATTCAATTAGATTTAATTCAATCAGGTTCAGCTCTATTCAATTTGAATACACACACACACACACACGCATGCACATACTTAGGAAATCAAAGTCATACCAAAACTTGGATTTTGAAAATAATTGATTTTTTTTTCAGAGTACAAATATATATGACTACATCATTATACATATATATGACTTCATATATAAACATATATAAAAATAATGTATATATGACTATATCATTAGAGTATGAAAACATATTATTTTGAACTTAGAAATTTTGGCAAGAGATTTTACCACAGAAATGGCACAAGTGACAAAAAGTATGTGCCAAATGCATGCTCGGGGATATTTTGGAGGAATTCAATGTTTTCTTAATCTCAGTTATCACACAATCATGCCTTTTTTTTTTTTTTGCTCTTAGAAACTTTAAGAAATAAAATCCCTAAAATTTTTTCTCAGAATTATACAAACTGAAATGGAATTGTGAAATCTCTATCCGTAGCTATCTAAGAACACTGGGGAGTTGGGGAGAGAGAATATTTTGGGGATAGATAGGAATTGCATCTTGATGAGAGGCTTGGGGACCTTAGGGAGAGAGTAAGTGGTGAGTGAGAAATTTCTTGTGGCTGTGTGTTAGTTTGCTAGGGCTGCCCTAGTAAAGTATCCCAAGTGGGATGACTTAAAACAAGATAAATGGATTGTCACACTTATCCTGGAGGCTAGAAGTCCAAAGGTATCGGTAGGATCATGTTCCTGAAACCTACAGAGAAGAACCCTTCCTTGCCTTTTTCTAGCTTCTGGCATCTTTAAAAATTCTTGGTGTTCCTTGGCTTGCAGCTACACTACTCCAACCCCTACCTCTGTTGTCAAATGGTATTCTCCCTATGTCAGAATCTTCATGTGATGTTTTCCTCTTCTTACAAGAACACCAGTCCTAGTGGATGACCTCACCTTAACTTAGTTACCTCTGCAAAGAGTCTATTTCCAAATAAGGTCACATTCAGAGGCGTCAGGGGTTAAGACTTTAATATGTCTTTTTGAGAGACACAATTCAATCCGCAACAGTAGATATGATTTGGATACTTTTGTATGGAAAGTGGTATCTAATATCTTATATTAGGCTCTTAGCAGAACTGTTCTGTGTCTAATGCTACTAGTGCTGTTATCTCCAAGTTTTCAATAAACGTCTATTGCTTCCTGAGTAGCATTTTCACAAAATCAAGGTAAAGGACCTTTATTCCATGCCTTAACCCATGTGGGACAGAGGAAAGAGAACAGATTTGAGCACTGAATCATATAGAATACAACCTGAGTTTTTGAAGTAAAGAAAAACACAGCGGTTTAAATAAAGCAGAAGTTCAATTCTCTCTCATCTTACAGTCCATGCATAGGTCACCAGACCATTTCAGGCAGGCGATTCTGCACAAGGCCATCAAGGGACCCAAGTTAGTTTAGTGAGCACTTCTGGGTCCAAGTTGACTGTTCCATTGTTACCTTTCCCCAGACCACAGAAAGTAAGAAAGACATTGGAAAGGCAAATAGCTTTCCTTTTGAAGGACAGGATTCAAAATTTGCAAACATCACTTCCTCTTAAATATCGCTGGCCAGAACTTAGTCAAATGGTCACATCTGGATACAGAAGAGTCTGGGAAATGTAGTCTCTACCCAACCAATGGTGTGCCTTGCTGAAAAATGGTTAAAAGGGGATTCTACTTCAAATAATAAGAGAGAAAATGGAGACTGGGGGATAATTAGCAGTCTCTGCCAAGGGTGATAGTAACATAAGTTAGACTGGGAGTTCACTGATAATGAGAAATTGTAGTTAGAGGTAACCAAGTTAAGCCCCCATGAATTCTCAGGGACCCCAGGACTTCCAAAAGATAGCATAGCAGTTGAAAGTATATGGGGAGGGGGTAAATGTGGTGTTTGGCAGAGGGCCTAACCAATATATATATATTTTTATTTTCAAAGTACATGGTGACCACAGCTGATAACTAAATTTTATGTAATAAAAGATGGAGCCTTGTGTTGGAATCTCAGCATTAAAAAAAATTTTTTAAAGTAACAACTACAGTGAACTACCTTGCAGATTTGGTTTTGAAAAAAAGGGGAAGAAGATGATTCACAGTTGATTTGTAATCAATCAACACTTATTTATTGAAAAATAAGCAAGTAAAGAATTTCAGAGGGAAATTATGGGAAACATAAAGGATAAAAAGAAGAAAGTCACTTTCATCTTGAGACTTAAAATAAAGCATTGAATTTATAATGCTGATACATATATATACTGATATGTAGTATTATTATATATAGATAGATACATATATTGTTATATATTATTATTTTTATTAGATAGCTTATAATGAGATACAGTTGACCCTTGAACAACATAGGGGTTGGGGATGCCAACACCCCTGTTCCTGTGTAATTGAGAATCTGTGTGTAACTCTTGACTCCCCAAAAACTTAATTATTAACAGCCTATTGTTGACCCAAAGCCTTATTGATAACATAAACAGTTGATTAACATATATTTTATATGTTATATAATACATATAGACTTATAAAAACTGTTTATAATCTATAATATAGAATACATATGCAGTCTTGCAAAAAGGTAAGCTAGAGAAAAGAAAATGTTATTAATGAAATCATAAGGAATAGAAAATACATTTACTGTACTGTAATTTTCCAAAAATTCAACAAATACGTGAACTCACGCAATTCAAACCCATGTTGTTCAAGGGTTAACTATTATAATGTTACTACATATATCTTATACAGTTTTAGTAGCAAGCCATACAGAGAAGACCAAATAATTCTGACTCATAAATTTAACATAGTGTTTCCTAAATCACTTTGAAAATAGAATGTCAATGCCAGTCAAGATATTCCCTCAGTAGAATCTTACATAAAGATGAGCATCAATGAACAGAAACTACACACAACAGGGATGGATCTCACAAACATGATGAGCAACAACAGCAACAGAAAACCAGACACAAAGTACATAATACATGATTTTATGTATTTAGTGTTCAAAATCGGGCAAAATTAATCTATGATGTATGTGAGGAAGTCAAGACAGTGACTACCCTTGGTTGAGTGAAATGGTGGAAGGGAGTATGAAGAGAGCTTCCCAGGATGGTGGCAGTGTTCTGTGGCTTGGTTTGATAGGTGGTTACGTGGATGTATTCTATATGTTGGAATAGACAGCACTCTGCATTGGTGATTTGTGTACATTTCTACATATAGGTTGTACTTCAATACAATTAAAAACATTAGTTCTATTGCCTTATGGTTAGGTATCATACAAAATAATTAGAAGGTACAATTTCAGCTCTTAGAGAACTTAATAAATCCAAGTGGAGAAAATGAAATTCATGCCGTGTTGTGATTCGATGGACATAGAAGCAATAATTGCAAGAAAAATAGTATGTATGCCACAACTTAAATGAGGAGGATAAATTTACGTAAAAGAACTCCAAAGATAAGCCTTTCCATTAATTTTGTCTTCCTGTGGGTACAGTGTTTGCAAAAGACATGCCGTATTTTGTTTTTAAAAATGTATATATCTTTTAATTTAAAAAAGAATGTGATTCTTTACATATTAAAACTTAAAGGACTCTAAAGGAGATAAAACAGGTTGTAGGAAATCTTAAAGCAATTTCTTTTTTATTTCTTTTTATTTTTTTAATGTTCATTTTTGAGAGAGAGAGAGAGAGGGAGAGGGAGGGAGGGCAAACACGCACACACACACATGGCTGAGTGGGGAGGGGCAGAGAGAGAGAGAGGGAGACAGAATCAGAAGCAGGCTTCAGGCTCTGAGCTGTCAGCACAGAGCCTGACATGGGCTCAAACCCATGAACTGTGAGATCATGACCTGAGCTGCAGCTAGATGCCCAACCAACTGAGCCACCCAGGTGCCCCTAAAGCAATTTCAACCAGCAGACAATAGTAAAGTTTAACAAGAATATTTGCCAACTAAGTGAAGTGTTCATAAAGAAGAAAAATAAGCCCATGACTCCACAGCACTTGTATAGCTATTGATCTCCTAGGTGTGGGAAAAATTTGTCTGTCCTTAATGAGTTTCTAGCCTACTATTTTTCCATCCTTTTCTTTCTTTGGCTTATGTGAGTAGACCTGTATATGTGGAATTCATTGAAAAAAAATTTTTGCAACCCCAAATACTGATCAGTTATAATCGCCATGGCTTCAACGGAAACCTACAGAAAAATGATCTCAAAATGGAAATAACCTCATCTTTTTCATCACAAATTGTAGCACTTCTAAGTTACTGGACATTTACATTGCATAGTACAGTTAGGGCTACAAAATGTAGACACCAACCTTAATTTGTATGATATACTCTAACTTCAAGTCAGTTGTTTGGAACTCATGATCTCTTTTATGGGAAATCTGTTTCTTAAAACTTAAATGGGAGTCTTTTCTGTGAGGATCTGAAGTCTTGATACTCTCTTCTTATCCTATCCCTGTAAAAATCACCTTCGTGGGATCTGAAGCAATAACGATCCTTTTAACACAACACATCTCATTCAGGCCACTTGAGAAAATTCTAATGAGTTCAGAAGATCCGTAAAATAGTTTCTCAGGAGTAAGATTACATGTTTATTTTGTACATGTGCCCAAAGGCTTTGCAATGAGTGCATTTTTATAATTCTAATTGATTTCCAGAGTACTGCCCATTCTTTTTACTATGCTAATGGCCAGAGGCTATTGAGAAGGGAGCAATTTTAGAAAATCCTGAATAAAAACAAACTAAACATCCCTGCCAATTTGAGAATCAGCCAAACTATCCAATTGCCTTTTTTATTCTTTTTTTTTTTTTTTGGGTTTATTTGGCTTTTCTAGTTTGTTGGTAAGTAAGAACAGCAATGACCTTTAGTTTATTCCCTCTATTTGGTAGAGCCAAACTTTAACTGGCAAGATGTACTGAAATTCAGGCGACACTATTACTTTAGTCATATTTTGAAAAACTTTAAGACTGAAGAAAAAACATGGCATTAGGGTAGACAGAAACTTCTTTAAAAATGCAGTGGAAGAACATTGTTTTGGGATGTGGTTCTTTCCCTTCCTGCTGTCTCAGGCACTCAACCTTATTTTCTTTTCTTTCTTTTTTTTTTTTTTTTAGTTTTTTTAATGTTTATTTATTTTTGAGACAGAGAGAGACAGAGCATGAACGGGGGAGGGTCAGAGAGAGGGAGACACAGAATCTGAAACAGGCTCCAGGCTCTGAGTGGTCAGCACAGAGCCTGACGCAGGGCTCGAACTCACGGACCGCGAGATCGTGACCCGAGCCAAAGTCGGCCACTTAACCGACTGAGCCACCCAGGCGCCCCACTCAACCTTATTTTCAAGTGCTGTACCTTCCCAGTGAAAAACAAAAAAGCAGCATTTATACTGTTAAATTTGATTAAAAAAATACAGTGAAAGGAAATGATCAAACTTTATATTCTGCCTTTGTTTCTGTATTTTTGAGAAATTCTTCAAATTAAGAATCAGTCTAAAGAGAAAAATCTCTTAAATTCCATGGCCATTAGTAGTAGCTCATTACGCAGGATTCCTAAACCCAAGCCATTCAAGTTGCTTGTTTCAAATAACTTTGCTCCTTTGTATTTCCAAGTCGCACTATACATGTTTGTGGACACAAAGATAATGCCTTGTGTTTTCTGTCTCTTGGCTTCCAACCGTGGCACCTAACATAATCACATTATCATGTCTTGGAGAGTGCAAAGTCAGGGGTAGCTTTTGAATGCCCATCTCTAGCCTTTATTCACACATCACCATCTCGACCTTTGATTTCTCTCTCCTACAAATTCTCTAAGTTAACTTTATTCCTGCTCCATATTTTTACCACACTTATATAAGTTTCTTCTGTCAACATCTAAAAACTTCAACTTTTGTTTTCTAATCTTATGATTATTATTTTAAAGTTTATTTATTTATTTTGACAAGAGAGAGAGGGAAAGTGCAAGTGGGGGAGGGGAAGAGAGAGAGAGGGAGAGAATCCCAAGTAGGCTCCACATGCCAGCCTGATGTGGGGCTCAAACTCACTGAACCCGAGTCATATGCTTAACAGACTGAGCCACCTAGGCACCCCTTATTTTTTATTTTAAATGATTATTGTTTATTCTCTGTCCCTTGAGTCTGTTTGTATATATTTTAATACATATATGTACGTATGTATTTCGCAATTAAACTATTTAACACTAAGTGAGAAAAATAGTATTTTTGTCCATATCCTATGTTCTTCCTCTTCTGTGAAAAGAACTGTGGTGGAGTTTTCAGTGCAACTGCTGTTGCATTTTGTTGCTAGGGAATTGCTAAAGGAAATCAGCAATCAAGAACTAAAGCAGAACTTCACTATTGTATAGATCATTAGACCCAGCTGCTTGGCAGGTATTGGGAAGGGGAAAACTCACAAAAACTCTTCAAGATTATTCTGGAGAAAGAGCCATTGCTTCTGAAAATGAATGTCAAGTGAGCCTTCATCAGTTCTTAAGAGCAGAATTCTATTTGGCTTTTCAATCTTTCTTTATCCCTCTTGCTGCATGCCTACAAATAAAGTATAATTTTTGAGAAAACACACAGTAAGCCCTAGGTAGTCACAGCCTTTGGAGAAGTATATCTAAGAGGTCTGAGATCTTTTTTTTATCAGGGTGGGAACTTAAAATTAGAGAAGTGAAATGTGTTACTCAAGGAAAGCAACAGGTGAAATAGGAACTGAAACACAGGGCTTGACTGAGTCCATTGGGCTTTTCTCACTCTTCTGCTATACAGCTGGAGTCACTTACAGATGACCACACTTAACGCCAGGGTTTGTGATTCTCAGGACACGGGGGAAAAGCAAAGACATTTCCTTAACAAAAATGTTGAGACAGCCCAGAGTTGGCCCCTGCAATCATTTCTAGGTGGCTATAAAGAGAAAGCTACGGGCTGGCACAGAGGAGTGAATGTCAGTTAGCAATTCTCAGACTCAGCACAAAGACCAGGTTAAAATGATGGAATAGAAAGAGTGACTTGAGGACTGTAGTTTTGATGTCCTGGTTAACCTCTGATGAGAATGGGGAAAGAACTAGGTAAGGTAGGAATGGAGTGAAGAGCAGTTTATTCCCAGGCAGGACAGCAACAGTTACACGCGAATTTTATGCCAAATTTAACCTTCTCAATTTTGTCTCAAGCCCCATTGCTGCTGATTGTGTCTGACCTCCATTTTCCTCTTACAACCTTGGCTCCAAGTAGACTGACTGGCCATTCCTGGATGCACTGTGCTTTTATTAATCTACTTTTAAGGTCTCCATGTCTTTATACACAAGCAGTCTTTGACTTTCATCATTCCACTATGCATGAATTCATTTATCATGGGTCAATTAAATAACACCAGTTCCTCAACAACACAGTTTGGCTGTCATTTATCAGGTTATATAAACTACGACTAATTGTATAAAGCACAAACTTTGCTAACTCTTCAGTGCATCACAATCAGTGAGCAACCATGTTGCTTCTTTTAAGACTTGTTGGTGATTGGTCATCGCACGTCTGTCATCCATTGTGTGCACAGACTGTATGATGGTATTTTATAAAATGGATAATTGAAAGAATTGGCTATCAATGATGAAAGTGTAGCAAGGAAATGAAACAACATAATGCTGAAAGTGAAATTGGAATTGAATGCAAACAGAATCACAGGAGAAATGGCTGGCTAAAGGAATGTTGACCGCTGCCACTGGCTGAGACTCTCTAGATGGGGGGCCAGAGGCACTTAGCAAAGGTGAGCTTATCTGTACTGAGGAAAGTGGTTGTGATGGAAGGACAAAGATGTCCCAGAAGAAGTGACAAAGTCAAAAAAAAAAGCTTCACATTAAAGGAATTCTTGAAGAAATTTCTGACACCGAAAGCACAAAGGATGAAGTGTTAGAAGCAGATTCACACTTAGAAGGGAATATGACAACTGACCAAGGCATAAAAAAGATGCTTCTTCCATGTTGATGAGAAGAAAAGCACTCTTCAAACAACTTTGACAATTTTTGTTTTTACAGTGAGATGCAACACTTTAATTCTTGAAGTTTCTAATATCTAAAATTACAGTATACTAAATATTGATTTTACTCATTTTCATTTATCTCTATGTTTATAACCAACAGTATGGTAGCTTTAATGTTTGGAGAAAAAAATTAATGGTCACAGAATGATCTCAATTTTTCCTATTGGTTATTAATATTGCTTTGTACAATTTCAGCTTGTGCATTTTTATGGTTCCGTATGACTGCAAAGTGAGAACTTCCTGTAGATAGAATTTTGTATCCACCTCCATTATAACACCTGTCATGTTGCGTTGTCATGATTTACATGTGTCTATCTTTCACATGAACCACTGGGCCTTTGTGGAATAGGAACAGAATCCTCTGTATATTCCCCTAAGGCTGTCTATGGCAACTGGCACACAGAAAACCCTCAACAGTTTTGTCATTTGATTGAGATAAATACCTTCTTAAAAATTTTTTTTTAAATGTTTATTTTTGTCAGAGAGAGTGAGAGTGTGTGTGAGTGAGAGAGGGACAGAGAAAGAAGGAGACACAGAATCTGAAGGAGGCGCCAGGCTCTGAGCTGTCAGCACAGAGCCCGACACGGGGCTCAAACCCACCAACCACAAGATCGTGACCTGAGCTGAAGTCAGGCACTTAACCAACTGAGCCACCTAGGCACTCACGAAAGAAATACTGTCTACTTAATCTCAGAAATTTTTCATGGAAAGCATATTGAACAACATATAATTTCCATATTTGTATGTTCTTGTACCTAAGATTATTAAACAACCTGAGGACTAGGTGATGACTTTGAGAACTTTTAAGATCAAAGAGATTGGAACTCTGTCTCTCAAAAAAAAAGTTGACAAATACTCCCTATAAATAGTTGATTCCTGTAACAGTTTGAATCAAGAATGTCCTGATAACAATTTTTAGACAAAACTTTGTACCTCAAGGCAAAT
>NW_026057576.1:46943220-47017476 GCF_023721935.1 Panthera uncia
ACCTAGAGTGTTTCTAAAACACACTAGATACAAAATAGATCTTTTTTCTTAGTTATTATTATTTAGTCAATTTGGTTAGAAAGTTGTGATTGTAGTGGAACTTGCTTGAAATTAATTTTTGATAAAATGGTAAAAATTGTTAGTGTCTTGCCATCTATTTCACTTTCTCCATATCTTTTAACATCAACTCAGTCATTATAAGTCATTAGGGAACATAGATTAATTGAGAGTAGAAGAGGTTTTGTAGTTTGATTGTTGTTATATATTTCTTATAGGTCAGTGCTTCTTGAACTCTCTACTGAAGACAGTTCAGTAGAAGTAGTAAGTTACTAGTAACTTACTAGTTACTGTGTAACTAGTATATAGCTCATGCCACAGGTGACTAACAAGATGAGCCCATTAATCACATTGTAGCCATGTCAAATTACTATAAGAGTTTTCTAAGACTTACTTGCAAATTCTCTATCCATCTTGCTGTGGACCAGTTTGTGGTCCATGCTTCAAGTGGCCCACTGATAGGCCAGTCTGTGCTCCCTAAGTTCAGCAGTTTAAGCTTTTTGATCACTAGAACTTTAGTTTAGCCATTCGTTCTCATGATCACATCCTTTCCCATGGTGAGCACAAAGCAGATGTTCAAGAGATGAGCTAACAAACCAGTAAATGATGGAGAAGCCATCAACAAAAAAAGGAGTATCAATGAAGGGAACAGGAGTTCAAAAGTGAAAAGTGAGGTGCCATGAGGTAAACCTAGGCTTGGGTCAAAGCCCCTCCTAACTGTTGCTGGAGGAGGAATTAGGCATTGGGGTAGATTCTTGGGTTGTGACTCTGTTCAAAAGGTGTCAAGTCAAATATAATAGGGGGGATGGATACTCAATGATTTCTGTAAATTTTTCTTTCAACATTAGATCAACAGACCAACTGGACATCTGTAAACCACAAGGATTCTTCTGGCTCTGCTTCATGCTGTGTAGTTTCTAGATCTCTGAGCATTAAAATGGCATTGTAAGTGGTGTTTTGTCCTCACAACCCATGCCTACTATTATAATAAATACAAAATAAGAGTAAAACTTATTAAAGTAAGTGTTAACAGCTTTCATGCTCAGACCACAGACATACTGAAAACCTAACTTAGAATAGTTTGTTGTCTAAGAGTCCCTTCTCTTTTTTGGCATGCCTATGGTGTCATTTTTTTCCACAGGCAATACAGAAAAATAGGAAACAGATATTTATTTTGTAAAGGAAATATTTTCCTTTTAGGGATAAGATGATAAATGCTAGGATAAGAAGTAAATAATCTTTCTCAAAGTATATATATTATATATTTATATATTTTAGTATTTTTATTAAAATATTTTGTATATTTAATAAGTATATATTATATATTATAAACATAACATATATCTATATTCATATATTTTTACATATTTATAAAAATAAATTTTAAAATATTTTATGTATATTATACATACATACATATATACACACAGAGTAGGGTGAAGGTGGGTTAAATTAACAGTGGATAAAGAAGTAAATATTTTAACCAGGCTTTAGTGATTTGCACATACAACTAGGACAATGAATTATAGGATAATGTGCAAAGGAAACAAAATGTTTAATGGCCCTGGTACTCAGTTCACAGCTGTAAAAACCTACTTTGAGTCATGTTTAATTGAAACATATGCTTTCCAACAGTTTGCAAATTTGTTTTGAAAGTTAACCTGCCCATTTTTTACCTAAAGAAAAAAGATAAAGTGAGACATGCAAAGCATGTATACAGAGACTTTTAAGTATAAAATATTGCAACAGCTAAATGTCGAATAGTCAAAAATTTGGTTTTCTTAAGAATTCCTGTGATGATTTTTCATTAAAAGAATTCTCTGTTGCTAACATCTCCATCAAAACTCTCTTTTCAGTATTCAAGTCAAATTTATGTCACTCCTACTAGACTTCCATCCCTTCCAAAAGAAGCTGAAAGGCAGTCCAGGCCATCATTGATGATCTGGTTTACATGATGGTGACATCATTCCTAGTGTTGGGAGTGGAACTCCAAATGAACATGAATCAAGTTATAATTTGTGACTAAAGAGGTAATGAAAACCAGTTTTATCCTTTCTTAGGAATAAATTCTGAGAATGTAGGCCATCCAATTGACTTCAGCTTTGGCAGCAAGTTTGAAATTAGGATACTGCAGTATATGATCATTTCTGACAAAATGAAATGATTCAGAGTGGAGGTGAAAATAGGAAAGAAACTCTATAAGGTAATTATAAAATCTTAAGCACCAAAACTACCAATATCCTTTACCTTGTATGATAGAGTGTACTGAAAAAGTTAAATGTAAATGTAAAGTAGCTGGAATTCTACTTTAAGAGAAATAGGGATTTTGATTTTTAAGGAAATCTTACTTTAAAAGAATTCCTCTGTAAACCAGGGGCACCTGGGTGGCTCAGTCGGTTAAGCATCTGACTTCGGCTCCGGTCATGATTCATGGTTCATGAGTTCTAGCCCCACATTGGGCTCTGTGCTGACAGCTCAGAGACTGGAGCCTGCTTTGGAGTCTGTGTCTCTCTCTCTCTCTCTGCCCCTCCCCAACTTGTTCTCTCTCTCTCTCTCCCTCTCTCTCTCTCTCTCTCTCAACAATAAATAAAACATTGAAAAAATAAAAAAAAAATGAATTCCTCTGTAAGCCAAATAACAATGACCTATTCCATGTATTGTATATTATACTTTAGACTAACTTATACTCATTTACATGACAGCATTTCTTAGATATGATAGGAATCATTTTGGTTATATGCTCAATAAATATATATTAGGTGCTGACAAACAAAAATAATGAAACAAATATAAGTAAAAGTTTATAATAAAAATATTTAAAAATGTAACCTGCTATAAACATGAATTTTCTTGTTCATGAAAACTGAAGAAATTATTTTCCTTTTTCGTTTCTTCATTCAACTTCAGCAAAAATAATTTCATAGGTGGTAGCAACTACTGGGTAATTTTCCAAGTCTTCATTACTTTGAAAAATAATTAAGAATTGATAGTTTAATTTTGTAATTATTGTTATAGAATATTTTTACAACTCGATACAGTTTAAAGCTTTAGTCACTCTTCCAGTGTCATCTGATTATGTAGAATAATTGTGATTAAAATCTTATTTTGCACAAGTATTTGGTGGCCATATAATGATGAGCTATTAATTCTTTTAAACATAAATGTTCTTTTACAATAGTGGAATAATATCTCTTTGAAATACAAAGATAAGTGAATCCATTCATAATATGTCAAAAAATGTGTAGAGAGCATGGATAACCTCTGAATAGTATTACATATTTTGAGAATTACGAATGATGGGGCTAATGTTGAAGATTTCTGACCTAATTAACACTCAGTTTAGCAGAGAAATATTAATCTTAGACTAAATCAGGACCACCCATTACAATGAGAAAAAGTGCTTAGGAGATTCTAAAAGAGATGACGTATACAATTATAGAATAATTTTTAAATCTCAAAGTGGAAACAGTTCTAGGGGCATTATTTTCAACATTAATGCCCTAAGTTCCTTTTACAGCATTCTGCCAAACTTATCCAGCCTCTACTCACGTTGCTCATGAAAGGGAGCACAGTGTCCCTGTTAGACAGCCCAATTTCAAGGCCACTGAATGGTTAGTTTTTCTTATCGATTTGAAATCTATCTTTCTAAGCTTCTCCCCAGTGGGTCAGCACAGCCAAGTAATAGAACATTCTCCACCATCCACCCTCAGCTCCATCCTTTTCACCCTCTCCTTCTGAAGTTTGAAAAAGGAATAAACATTAAGAAAAGATGCCTACTTGCTTTTTCCCTGGAGGAGTTCAGCTATTATGGATTGTGTGTGTGTGTGTGTCAATAAAAAAACCAGTTGATATGATTAACTCATAAGAGGCAGCATAGCCCAATAGTTAAGTGCCAATGCTCTGAGTAGAGGGCCTGGTTTCAAATTCAGATTTTGCCTTTTACTAGTCACTGACCTTGGGCAAGTTACTTAACTTCCCAGTGCTTGGTGTCCTTGCTGCTATTGAGATTGGAATTATTTAATACAAAACATATGGAACAGTGTCTGGCACATAGTAAGCAGTCAATAATTGTGAATCATCAGTGTTACAGAACACATGGAAGTGAAAAGAGAGAAAAGAGAAAAAATAAGGGAGGAGAAAGGAGGGAGAAAGGAGAACTGGCATCGAAGAGTGAAGAAACACCACCATTGTGCACACTGTGGGGCTCACACTCCTACCTAGCTTTCTTCCTGGAATTGTTCATCAACAGAAGGGCTTAGCTAGGAGGAATAGGATTAAGTGTGGAATGAACTAAAGAGTCCAGGGGACTGTGTGTGATGCTAGTCAATGTTGAATGGTCTTTTGAATAACATCAAGTATGTTTTGGTTGGCTTATATTTCACTCATTTAATTTTTTAAATTTTATGTTAATTTTTGTTCAGATAATATATTTACATAATTCCACATTCTAAAGGTATAAACAGGGAAAAATCTGTCCACTCTTTTCCCCAACCACCTAGGTCCCCACTCTGGGAACAATCCAATTTCATTAAATTTTCAATTGAGAAACTTTCATTAGGCCACCAGTAGAGACTTACAGGTCTTTAATTTCAACTTTCTGATTTTGGAACTCCGGTACAGCAAAGAGAGTTTTGTGATATGCTTTTCAAACGTCTTTGTTACCTGTTATTTTCAATTTTTAATGGTGGTATAGTTATTCCCAGTGAATAAATTTTGGAAATTGGATAAATCCTTCAAGGATGCTGTTTTGTTGAGTTAACTTGTCAAGATTTTATGTATTTTATGCAGACTGTATACATTATCTACACCAGAAGAGAAAATCTTTTATGAAGAAAAACCAGGTATGTTATATTTCATGTAGCCTTTGATCTATGAATTTGTCTTAGACTTGTGTTTCATCAAAGAAAAAAAAAACAGCCTGATACAGTTTTATCTATCAAACCTAGATTCTTTAACAAAGTCTGAGGAGACCAAATCATATTATGTTGGTCTGATTTGACTTTTCCAGGCAGTATATAGAAGGGTAAAAGGTCTCTGATTCTATCAAATATGCCCTGAAAAATAAATCTTGTGATTTGTTCATCCTCTCTCCATCTATCAAAATGAAACTAATAAGCAGTCCCAGATGCAGCAGTAGAAAAATGAAAAAAAAAAAGTTTTTCTTGCCCACACCAACCCAATAAAAACTAATATTTACCAGAAAGAGTGCTGATTGTCATTCTCCCCTCACACCTAACTCCACTGGCTTGAAGAAGAATTAACACAGGTGAAAGTGCAGATGCACTAAACTCTTCCATTAGCAGAGCTTTGCTGGTAAATATTGGATTTAACCTAAAGGTTCAAATGTGGACACACACTAGACTGGTGAATAGTGGCATGCAACTCTGAATTATTCTTTTCAGGTTACTTTGTGGGAAAAAATTCCTCTGGAAGCTCTGGCTTTATAATCATACATTTCACGTGTCGTTGACTTACAGTGCAAATGGTTCAGGAATGAGTTGTGTATGCAACGCCATACATTTTTACACTTATGGGTATGTACAACAATTAATATTGTGGCATGAGGGCACTATGACATCACTTTGAATGGACGTTTCTGTGTGTCACACTTAGGTGAGTGAATTGGGCTAGTTTCATTGGCTCCCTCTCTTTTATGACATCATTGTGTTGTGAATGGCTAAGATGATTCTCCATTTACCAGGGATTATTACCTCAAAATGAAGGTGGAAGTGTAGATTAGGACTACAAATGTTAGGACATTTATCCTGCTATATGTGTGTAGTGGGTCGGTAGGGGCCAGTGTTGGGGAGGTCTCTGTTCCATGGAGTCACTCAGGAATCCAGACTATCAGAGGATCCACCGTCTTGTGGTTACACCACCTGGAACACACGGCACCCTCAGTCATCACAGCAGGAGAAAAGAATGCATGGATATCTCACATCTGTTCCTGTCACACACTGATCAGATTCTGTCTACTCTTCACCATATGGAGAGCTGCCTCCTGCTCTCACTTACGGAACCCTCATCTCTTCCTCAAGACTTCCTCCAGGAGACCTCTCTATCTCCTTCTGTTTGACAATTCAAGCCCATTCAGTCTTAGCACCAAACTAAAACCCTCAGACATCTGGGTGATTTATAACCGTTGTTATATTAGATGTGAATGTGGTTTGTCTTAGTCTAGAGCCTTTAAAATAACAATAAAATTATCTGCTCCCGTCCACCTATATTGCTCCAATATACACACAATATAATGGCAAAACAGGGAAAAAGAAACCACAAAACTACAATTAACACTCCTCCCTCAGAAGGAAGAATAGGCAAGTATAGCAATCAGTAGTCTATACAATTCTGAAATCCCATTGGGCAGGTAGCATGGAGTGAATTAATGTCAGCTTTAAAAAAAACCCCTAAAAAACCCTCAAAATCAGTAGCTCAGAGCAAAATACTTACTCTGGCTAAGGTTACATCCAGGAACAGGAATGTTCCCTGATTTGGCACTTAGCCTACTCTCTGGAAAGGGCTCTTTTATCTATTAAACTCTACAGTCCTTGATTTTGCCTTCTTGGCAGTTTTTCTATTTGCCCTTATTCTTCTTGGCCACCTCAGAGGTTGGCATTGGGTAATAGTCTCACCTTGGGGGCTGTGCAACTTTTTCAGTCCTTGTTCTGCTCAAGGAAGTTTCAGAACCCAAGAGTTGTTTCAAATGTTCAAGAAGTCATAGGATGGGTTGTTTTGTTTTTTGTTTTGTTTTTTTGGCCCATGTCTTAACTTCTTTGCAGTACAAATGTTACAAAATATGTTAAATAATCTATTTTGATTCCAATGATTTCCAAATTCCAAAAACTACAAGCACAATTCTTTATGAGATACATTTTGCAAACCTGTTATATAGTTTTGCTTTTTCTCTCTTAATATTAGATAGTGACTTTCTGGGGAAAATCTATGCCTCTAATCTTATCTTTTTCTTGAGCCTCTTTACCCACTGTCAGGTTACACTGAGTTGCATAGAGGCTTTACCTGGCAGGCCTCTGTAGGAAGCTACCGTCCCCACACCACACTTGGTGCATGACCAATGCATTACAGACTCTGTAGAAGTTGCAGTCAAGGACTCTGGTTCCTCTGGCCAGTCATGCTCTTTCCCATGGTTGCATTCCTAGCCTAGGTGCCTTCGTTCCTAGTCTCTTTATCTGAGGCTTTGAGCAGAATATTCTTTAGGTGCTTCTGCTAAGACCTCCTTATGGGGGGAGGAGGGAGACACCTTGAAGACACCTTTCCCCATTCTCAGTACCCACTCTTTTTCTACTCCTAGTCATTCCCTGTCACCCTCAACCTCTGTGACCTCAGAGCCAGAGTCCATACCACAAAACTTCATATAGTGAGATGATCTATACACATGTGCTGTTCTACCCGACCCCAGACAGATGTGCTGTTCCATGGGGGAAAATGAAACAGGGATGGTCAGTGCTTCCTCTGCTGTTACACATCTTCTCAGCCATCACAGTAAATGGATAAAGCCTTAATCATTCATTGTTAACTTGCTGTTTTAACTGGCCACTCAGATACCTGACAGCTTAGCTTCTCTTTCTCTTCCAGCTCAGCTGAGCTTGTGATGAAAGGAGCACACTGGGAGCTGAAATTAAACTGGAAGCTGTGGATCCCACTGAATTTCCTTAAAGTAAACTTGTAGGCCAGTTTCAGAAGAAGAAGGGTAACTGATCCTAGCAAACAACATTTTCACTGATTCATTTCTCAAACTCTACTTAATTTCTCCTGAATTTTAGCTTTCGTGGTTGCCATCTTTGGTAAGCTCCCCATGGTTGGAAGTGGCTTTGAAGTGATATCTGCTACATGCCTACCATATCATGAAATAGATATGTTATTACCCCATAAACTTATCCAAAGAACATAAATACTAATCGAATACCAGCATCCTACCTGCCATACATACTGTTGTGTTTGCTGAACCACTGACTGACAGAATGGTATGAATGACCAGATAACCACATAGGAACCTCAATACTGAGTCCTGGAATGAGAGCAGAGAGTAGCAGTAAGCAGAGTAGATGTGGGGATTGTGCAGTCTGACAGGGGAAAGAGAAGAAACAGAACAGCAGGCTGGAGGTAGGAGAGGAAAACACACAGGAAGTAGAAAAGGCAATGCCTTCTGTTTTTACCTCAAAAAATCAATTCTCTGTCTCCTGATTGATGTTTCACAAAGCTTAATACGCTTCTGAAGAACAAGACCAGGAAATTGGAGAATGTCCTCAGCACTACCCTGCTGAGTTTCACCAAGTCTAGTTTGAATGAAATGAAAAATCAAAGTATAGGTATGTTTCATTTTCAACGGAAGCTTCAAGGGTTTTCCCCTTCATTTTTTTTCCTCCATAAAGATTTTACCCTTTGAATAAACTAATATGACACCTGGGTCTACATTCATCCTCTCCCTTCAGCAAACAATGATTTTGACCAATGTTATTCTGGATATTTCATTGTCTTGTCAACAACATAGTAATTGGTATGAATGTCTGAAAATCAAAGCCTTTCAGAAATGATAGGCTTAATTTAGTCCCACTGGCATGACTCTCATTAAATCAGTGAGGATTGTGTAGTACAAATGTCCATATTCCTTTAGTCGTCACTGTAACAACCTCAATGAGCCTCGTTGAAAATGTACACGATAGGTCAGGGCTGTTGCCCAAATAAAGAGAAAATGGAAAGTGAGAGCAAGATAGTATAACATTTACCTTACAGAGATCATTAAGTAATCATTACTTGAATAAATTATGCATTTTGTATAATCTGAAATATTCTGTATTTAAGAGCCTTGGAAAGACAAATACACATTTCACTAAATGTTAAAAGATTCTGAGTTAAAGCTTAAAGGAATCGTTACTGTCTGCTAACGTGGGTCCCTTGGATTACTTTAGGCAAGAATGCTTAAATGATCTCTCTAGTGAACACCATGAGGTAGATTTCTGCCTCCAAGACTACTACCATCATAATCTCTACTCTTTTGGTGCCCATTCCCAGAACACATGCACCCCTGCACTGCTATAGTGTCAATATTTCTGTCCCTCCCAAATTCACATGTTAAAATCCTAACCCTCAATACAATGGTATTAGGGGGTGGGGCACTGGGAGGCAATTGGGTCATGGGGGGGGGTGAAGCTCTTATTAAAAGAGATCACAGAGAACTTCCTCCTTCCTTCTGCTACGTCAGAACACAAAAGACAGCTACGTATGAACCAAGAAGCAGAGCCTCACCACTCATCCAAATCTGCCAGCGCCTTGCTCTTGCACTTCTTAGCCTGAAAAACAAATGTTTTTGGGGCGCCTGGGTGGCTCAGTTGGTTAGGCATCCGACTTCAGCCTAAGTCATGATCTTTCCAGTCCCAAGTTTGAGCCCCGCGTTGGGCTCTGTGTTGACAGCTCAGAGCCTGGAGCCTGCTTCAGATTCTGTGTCTCCCTCTCTTTCTGTTCCTTCCCTGCTCATGCTCTGTCTCCCTCTGTCTCTCAAAAATAAATAAACATTAAAAAATAATAAAAACAAATGTTTTTGTTTAAGACCCCCATTTTCTTGTTGTTGTTGTTTTTATAGCAGCATGAATGGACTAAGGCATATGCCTATATACGTGCATACACATACAGACTCTAATATAGAAAGCATGGCTTTAATGCATAGAAATCTCTCCAGAAGAACAGTATTGTGTTACTGACAAGAGACCTGGAAGAAGAAACCATAATTAGTACAGATAAATAGGAAATAGAATGGATATATGGAGGAAAAAAACATGAGATAATAGGGACAAGTTGTGAGAAGATATGAATGTACGGGGGAAAGAGAATGACAAACATCAGAGAGAGGTCAGAGCAGAATCCAGAGATGGAGTCTAGGGCAACATGGACATAGAACCCCAAGGGTGCCTTAGTTTGTTACAAAGTACAGAATAGAATTTAAGTCTCATCCAATGGAATATAATTACTGAAATAACAAAAGGCATTTTAAACTATAAGACTGTCTCAGAGATTAATGGCTGAAAAAGTGAGGAAGGCATAAGCTTGGTCCTTAAGGGTACAACAGGGTTCTCTAGATCTAGTGGATTTCCTAAAATAAATGATATTGAGGATTCTGAAAGGCTTGATGGTGTGGTACCCAGGGGAGGGTATTGAGATTGGAATGGGCTGTTTATAAAAAACTGAGGGCAAAACGGAATGGTTTGGAGGTCCCTCAAAGGAATTAAAATGCTCCAAGTGTGTTCCATGTCTGCCTTTCTAGAGGAAACAGCGCAGTTGATGAAGGTGTGTCACCATTGCACAGTGAAAGTGAAGACAAACATCTTCCTTCATCAACAGGCCAGGTAGTGCACTCAAGAGCGCAGTAGGCGAGGAGGAGGGCGCTCAGCCCTGGTGACTACAGCAAGAACATCTGGCCTGTCTTGAGGGTTCTCCTGCTGGGTTGTACAAACTCAAGACTATTTCCCCTTTTAGTATTGTGACCAGGCCCATTGACTTTTGTGATTCAAAACAGCCTAAGGATTCCCAGATGAGGCAATGGTTGCAACAGTACAAACCATGAGTTTAATCAACTCATGCAGCAGAGGAAGGTTGGGTCACGCTCAGAGCAAAAAGCTTCAAATTCAAAATAAACCAACATGGAAAGAGAAAGGCATCATTGTTTCAGAGGCTGTAAATAATGCAGCAATTTTCCAGGAAGAACCCAGTTTTTTAAGACCATGTTTGCAAGTTGAGCTGTGGGAAACTACATCATGAACAGAAAGCTAGTATTCTTATCTTTTAAAATTAAAAACTGTCTGAAATTCATATGTCACCGCATCCCTGAGGAGATAGGAACAGTTGATTTTGGTCTGCAACTTGATGCTTTGCAGTTTCTCAGACATGTGATGTGGAAATGTCCACTCCTATTTAAGGGGCTGGGACACTTACAAATGCCCCATTTAATTATTTCAGTAAGTTCTGTTCTTGCCTCTCACAAATTGAACTTTGTAACATTTGATTGGCAAAGCTTTTAGCAGCCAGTTTCTTAAAAATTGGAAATTCACCCTTGCTGGGCTCAGACACATTAAAATTATGACTGATGGAAGAATAAAGTACACTGAAAAGTGGCCGGGATTAAGCTGTAGGATGTTGGATGGGCATGAATGCCTGAGGATGCATTCGATGGATTCACTGGATCACAGCCCGAAGCAATGTAACATCACAGTAGAGAGCTGAGGAACAACTATAGCTGAGAGAATGTGCTAGTATGTGGCAGTCAAGGACAGGGTGACTTAGTTTGAGCAAAATTGCTGTCTACAGTATATGAGCACCATTCTTGAAATAGCAACAAAGCCTGTGGCATAGTCACGAGCAACAGATATTAGGACAACGCTTTAAGTCTTGCAAATGTGATATGGCTTCATAGTCAGATGTTATTTATTTAGCTATTCCTGCATTCAGGTAGAAAAATCATTGGTCCATTTTCTTCATTTTCAAAATAAATTAGTTTTAGGTTTGTAGAAGGACAGACACAAGTTATACAACCCTAGGATAACATTATTTGATGAAAAACAGAATTAGGATGGAGAAAATAAGACATATCCATGTTGAGTGAAATGGATTAAACAAAATGACTCTTAAATTATGAGACAGACTTACAAATTGGTTTTGTGCCATGTGTTCCACAAAAAGTTTATAATTAGGGATATTGATAGATTGTAAAAATGTCCACTGGTTATTTCATAACCCCTTCCACGTCTTCGTCGTGCTGTCCCACATTGACTCTAGAACCTCATTATTTCTGGTAATTTGCATTGTCCAGTGAGACACTAGCAAGCGCAGTGTGAGCAGGACTTGGAAAGCATTTGCATATTGGGGCTTGCTCTCATGTTTCTACCTGGAACCCTGGGACTGCCATGTGAAGAAGCATAGACTAGCTCACTAGAACATGAAATGAGCCATCTACGCTGAGGTCCTCCCAGACTAACAAAGTGCCAGGACATGTGAGTGAGACTGTCTTGGGCAGCCCAGTCCCAATTGAGCGGACTCTGAAGAACTGCCAAGCCAAACCACAGAATCATAAAAAAAAATCATGTTAAACAACTAAATTTGGACGTTTTTTTATTATGCAGCAAATGCTTATCATTACATCCTTTAATAATAATAATACTGATATCTACCAACAATTGAGAATTGAGGGGCTCCTATCTGATGTGCCAGGCACTACGATAGATGATTGCTATCTAACCTTTAAATAGGGTAGGTGTTCATAATACCATTTACAAATGGTATCATTTATGGGGCGCCTGGGTGGCTCAGTCAGTTAAGCGTCCAACTTCAGCTCAGGTCAGGATCTCGCGGTCTGTGAGTTTGAGCCCCGCGTTGGGCTCTGGGCTGATGGCTCAGAGCCTGGAGCCTGCTTCTGATTCTGTGTCTCCCTCTCTCTCTGCCCCTCCCCCGTTCATGCTCTGTCTCTCTCTGTCTCAAAAATAAATAAACGTTAAAAAAAATTTTTTTTTAAATAAAAAAACAAATGGTATCATTTATGTTGTGAGATAGGAATCTAGTCATGTGAATAGTAAATAACAATGTCAAGATTTATCCCCAGGTCTGCCAGATTATGAGTTCCATGCCCTTTCCATATTGCCAGGATGCTGATGGGGGCTTGTGTTGAGGAGGGGGGTGAGGCACAGACTTAGATGGGCTTCCCACATTTACTCCACATGGTAAAGCATCTCACACTCAACCGTAATCTCTTTATTTGTCTAGTGCCTAGCTGAGCAAAAGCTTGAGTCAGGGAGATCACAGGACATGAAACTGAGTTCACACTGGATTCGTTAATACTAGATCTGGTTGGAGAGTTGTGTTTGCTCTGTGGGAAAAGAAGGGAATAGCTATTATAGAAAAATAAAACCGTTTCATCACAAATTCAGACCTTTCACTTAAGTAATGATATTTGATTAATTAGAAGTTAGAGCTCTATTATGTTATGAGGCCAAACCTTCTCTTTTATTGTAATATATTTTAGCAATATTTTCTGGTATATGTATTCACAGAATACTGAGGGTTCATAAAACTTCTATTTGGAGAAAACTCTAGACCCTAAAAGTGAGAGTTATTTTTCTTACAAAGGTCCAGGGGTTTGGATTATTTAGGAGAGGAGAGAATATGCAGGAATACAAATGATTATTCACTGTATTTTAAAAATAAATAATTTTATGTAAGTGAATACAAAAATTTTATTTAGGGGCGCCTGGGTGGCTCAGTCCGTTAAGCGTCCGACTTCGGCTCAGGTCACAATCTCGCGGTCCGCGAGTTCGAGCCCCGCGTCGGGCTCTGGGCTGATGGCTCAGAGCCTGGAGCCTGCTTCCGATTCTGTGTCTCCCTCTCTCTCTGCCCCTCCCCCGTTCATGCTGTGTCTCTCTCTGTCTCAAAAATAAACGTAAAAAAAAAAAAAATTCAAAAATATTACTTAAATGAATTATACAATTTTATTTAAATGAATACTTAAATCAAATTATTTAAATAAATAAAATTAATCGTTGAATAGGAAATTTATTTGAAGAAGGAAATTCCAACAACAAACCAGTCCATTCCTTTGCTTTTAATGCAACCCTTTATGACTCTTTTCGAAAGTTGGGACTCCATTTTTAATCTAAATCTCATTAGGCAAGTCTGTAAGAAAACACTCTTTACCCTGTAGGTGATAATGAAATAAAAAAGCCTATCTTAAGATGCTTATTTGCTCTTTTTGTAGGTTTAATGTATTTCCTTTTTCATTTATTAAATTTCTATCAACAACATATATTAAACCATGCCTTTCTCTGTACAGTAGTGATTTAAAAAGGGGTAGAGGAATATAAATCTGAAAAGAAAATATTAAAAGATATAAAGCTGTCTCAATTCTCGCAAATACTAAGTGAACATAATGTAGTGTCAAAGAATTAGGTGGGATAAGCAACTAAAAATTTATAAACTCTTTACTATGACTTATCCCTGCAAACAGACATACACACATCAAAGAGATGATCATTGCTATGTTAATTAGGATCAATCTAACCACTATTACCAAGAAAAGTCTCCAGATCTCAGTCATTTAACAAAATAGAATTTTATTTCTCACTCACTTAAATTCTAGCTAGTTGCTCTAAACTTTAAAGGTCTTAAATTTCTGGGTTCTTTCTATTGCTTTCAATTTTTGCTGGCAAACCAGCCAGCTCTCCCTGAGTTTATATCTTCCCTGTGATACTTTGCTGAAGGAATAAAACAAGAGCAGGTGTACACGGTTTCTCTGACACCTATCACTTCTCCAGGTACAGGAGGGATGTGATCTGCCTTCCAGTTCATCACAGGTGACAATTTCCCTGGATATTGTTTCTTAGTTTTCTTTTATCTGAAAATGCCTATTTTGCCTTCATTCATCCAGGATTCACTGGATTCTAGGTTGACAGGTTTTCCACCCTTTCTTCCCTACACACCTTTTTTTCAGCATTTTAAAGATGTTGTTGCACTGTCCTCCAGTCTCCATCATTTCTGATGAGAAGTCCGAGGTCACTGGAATTGTTGTTTCCCTGTGTGTGATGTGTCATTTTTCACTGGCTGTTTTCAAGATTGTCTCTCTGTCTTTGGTTAGCAGTTTGACTATGCTAAGCCTAAGTGTGGTGATATGTGCATTTTACTTTCTTGAGCTTTGGCAAACTTCTTAAATCTGTAAGACTTTGTCTTTTACAAAATTTAGGAAAAATTTGGCCATTATTTCTTCAAATATTTTATCCTGCTCTATTTTTCACCCCCTTCTGGGACTCTTGTCACACATGTTCTATTTTTTATATCGTTCTACAGGTGCCTGAAACTATTTTCGTTTTCTTCCTTTTTTTTCTGGTTTTCAGATTGAATAATTTGTGTTGATCTATCTTCAAGTTCATGACTACTCTGTCATCTCCCTCGCCTAAACTCATCCTGTGCATTTTTAATTTCAGATCTCCTTTCCAGTTCCAGAATTTCCATAGATTCTTATAGTATCTGTTTCTCTGCTAAAATTTTCTGTATTTTTACTCATTACAAGGATTTTTCCTTCACATTTATGAGCTCAGCTATAAGAGCTGTTTTGAAATTCTTGTTCACTGAATCCAACATGTGGGTCATCACAGAGGTAGTCCCTATTGATTCCCTTTTTTCTTAACAATAAATTATATTTCCTTGTTTCTTTGTATTTTTTAGTGTTTTGGGGTTTGAGTGGTTAAAGTGGGGACTCTGGATGCTACCATCTTGATTTGCTAGATTTTATTTTTATTTTTATTTTTGTAGTAGTAGTTTGGTTGGACTCAAACTGAAAAACCCATTTCTTGGGTAGGAGGTTAAAATAACATTTCAGATCTTTAGTTATTAGTTATACTGCTTCGTCTCTTCCCCATATGTATGGTTCAGAGGTCAGCCAGAGACTTGGGCAGACTTTCTATACAGAATTTGAAGTTCTACCTCTTGGGATGTTTTCTTTCCGGGATTCTTTCTCACTTTGCACTGGTTGTGGTCACCCAAAATCTATCCCTAGGTTCTTCATCCTGGAAAATCTGTGGGTTTCCTATCAAAGTTGTAGTCACTCAGCCCATCACCAACTGGAAACTCTTCTTAGGCTAAAAGGCATAAAAATGGAAAATTCTTCTTGAGACCATTATCTTCTTACAGGTGTCGCATCCTTTTCAGAATCTGCCTGGTTTTGTTCGCTCTCTAGTGCATTCAGGTAAATGCTTTTTCGTTTTTCATGGTTATCTGAGGAAGGAGTCAATATGGTTTGGCCAATCTGGAAGCACAGGCATCGTTACCAAATGCTCTGCCCCTTCATAACAGGAGTCTCTATTTTCCAAACCTCTGATATCAGTTTCCTGTCAACATCAGAGCACTAAGCTAGGCTCCAGAGTTTAGGTTTTCCTACAGAAGCATCTCACTTTAGGGCATACATTTTTGTATTAATTAAGATAATACCAGACTGTCAGATCAGCTCCCTCAACTTGGTAGCTTAATACAATTTAAAAACTTTAGTTTTTCTCAGGTAACAGCACAGTGTGGGTCTTCCTGTCGGGTGGCTTCCTTTGAAGTGACAAATCATGGACCCAGGCTGGTGCTTTCATGTAGATCCAGCATACTGAACGTGTGTTCTGGAAGGCCATCTCCATTCCAGCCAGCTGGTGAGGCACAGCCATGGGAGACGCCTGGAAGTGGTACGTCCTATTTCTGACCACATTCCAGTGCTTAAGACTCAATCTCACGGTAAAATTTAACTGTAAGGAAAGGTGGGAGATGCAGTCCCCATGTGTTACCAGGAGGAAAGAAGAATGGATTTGGACAAAAGATAGCCAGTCTTTTATAAAACAGATGGATACTTTTTTATTGTTTATCCCAGTTCGTGTGCTTTAGCTTTTCAGTGGGATTTCTTCAACTACTGTTCACTCCAACTACTTTTCACTGGCAGAGGTCATGGGGCCCAGAGAGGCACAATGTGTGTCTTGGTAGAATCACCAGTGAAGAACAGGGCTGGAGTGGAAGGGTCTGTGCCTGAGCACACCTCTGCATTGTGTGACGTTGAACAGACGTTTAGTAAAGCCATGGCTAACTACTGTGAGTTACACAGCTCCAAGAAGAAACGCAAAGGGGGTGGAAAGTGTGTATAAGGAAACCAAAATATGTGATTTCGGTTAAATATTCAATGTTTGGTTATTGTTGAGCGGATGAATCAGTGACTTATAGAAAAAATGACCTGGAGGGGAAGAATGAGCATCCTGGAAGGTGTATCCAGGCTGTGAACATGACTCATCATGTTCTACTTTAAAGCCCAGGTCTGGAAGTGCCTTTTTCGTAGCCAGTATTGTTCTTGGCAAATGACCAAGTGACCAGCTTAAGTGTAGAAGTAGTAGTTCAGGCTGTTAGCAATTTATATACTCATAATTTCACATGGGTTGCTTTTAAAAGTAGCTGATAATGTTTCAGACTTTCTACAATTTGACTCCACCTGGCTGCTAAGTAACAAAATTACAAAATGGAAAAAAATACATTCAGTTCACTTTAACTAGGCAAAAGGGCAAAACACACACACACACACACAAAAAAAAAAAACCCAACAAAAAAACCCCTTAACTCCATACTGTTTATTATAACATCTGGAAAATCATGTGAAATTTTACTATCTTTTATGACATCAAAATGGTGACAGTGAAATGGAGAATGGAGACATTGAAAAGTTTATCTTCTTTTGTAATTTGTAAAATAACCAATACCCTTATGTCCTTCAGGTATTCAAATTAGAGATTCTAATCAAATAGAACACATGCTATATTTATAAGGAGAAATAGATCCTATGACTGCATCTATTTTTCCCATTGTTTTTATGAGATTTGGAAAAATCCTGATGTACCTACAGGTCTTGTTAATGTGACTGTTACTTGGATTAGAAAGAAAACTTGTGATTTTTATGCTGTAAGATGCTCTATTGTCATCAATACTGAGGTACTTGCTTACAGCAAATAAACGTGTTGGCAATTGGGGGAAGTTGAATAAATGGTAGCTTCTGCTATTTGAAAAGTTCACAGTTAAAAGGAGACTTGAGAGAAATAGAAAGATATAAAATATGAATGTAAATTGTTGAACTATCAACTAATGATTATCCTAGAATAGACAGGGTCAGAGAAAGTACTGAAGGAATTGTGTCACTGAGTGCAAAGGAGGAGAGAAAATATTGAATAGCAAAGAGTTTATAAGGAAAGAGAATTTTCAAAGTCTGTAGATACCAAGGTGAGCCTAACAGAAAAAAAATAAAGATATTCTGGAGAGAAACAGAAAGAGCATTGTTCTTGATAGGATGAGTCATTTAAGGACAAAAAAGCTTTGTAGAGTCCCTGGTACTTTTGGGAGAGCCCAAGAGAGGGGTAGGAGCAGTGAAGGTGGAATCCAAGAAGTGTTCTCACACAAGGTAAATTTTGAGGAAATAGGGACGTCGTGCTAGGGGGAGTGGTATAACTAAAATAAAGCCTAAGGAAGGAAAGAAGAGAAAATTGGACATTATTGCACACATTAGTAGATTATATGGAGAATTAGACCGAATGATCCTCTGTATGGCCTTAAGAAGATTATTATGTTGCTTGAAGCTCATAAGCACATCAGGGTTTAAATTTAGTGAATGAAGTTATAATAAACAAACAAATAAACAAGCGAACACTCTCCCTTAATGTGATGTAATGGTTTGATGTCAGTTAGAATTAAGTTCAAATTTTGATCCTATTCATTACCCAGTGCCTGGTTTGAGATGAATTCCCTTAGTTTTACTGAGCCTTGGTTCCTCATCTCTGTAACGGGGATAATAAAATTTCCTTTGCGGGGTTACTGAGAGCCGTAATGATTAAGTAAAGAACTTAGCAGGTGTTTGACATGTAAAAAAGCCTCAATAAGTGGTAGCACATTCTTTTTATTAAAATGGTAGGAACCCTATGCCCAGGGGTAGAGTAACTGAATTAATTGGTGGGAGTTAGTCTTTGTGCAGTGGTGCCTTTCTGAGCTTTGTATCATGCATATCATTTGACTAATGAAATATACTCTCACAAATAATTTAACCTCTTATGGCCCCTAACTCTTTATGGTTAAAAAAAATCTGAGTATAAATAAATAAATAGCTTAACTACTCCTTTGGTTTTTAGAGCTGGAGAATATGCCGGAGGGAGAGCCTAATTAAAGTCACTGGAGCCTTAACAACCAATCAATTATAGACAGAGAAGGAAGCAGGGGAAGAAAAAGAGGCGTGGGAGAGAAAGGAGGGGGGGAGAATCAGCCTTCTAAGAGTGATGCGTGAACTCCAAGATCATGGTCCAGTGGGCTGTGGAACAGCTTGTAATTTCTACCTCTACTTCTCCCAAGAGCAATAGTATCTCAGCACCTCACCTCCATCCCTGTAACTGGGAATTAATGCCATAAGAGAAATGTTTCCGCCAAGTTCTGATAATAAAAACAACTTAGCTTCTGATGATGTGCTATGGTTTACAAAACGCCTTCAGAACTATTATCTCACAGCAACTAGATAATACGTAGGACTGGTGTCCCTCATAATTGTAAAAATTACCATGTATGGAGAACAAGGCAAATGAGAATGTTTAAAAACAGCAATGTTGTAGTGTCCTGAATATTTACTATATCTTGGTCTATTTGTATTGTATATAAGGACCATCACATCCAATTTACAAGTCGAAAGAAATAGTACTGATGTTAAGTTTTCTATTTTTAAACATACTTCAGAGCATATTTCTCCTTTGCCTTCACTTCATTTAGTTTAGGGAAAAAATCAAGAGCTAAGCACAATTATCTGAAGCCATTCAACAGCTGAGCTAGAATTCATTCCAAATTCTTGGCTGCAATCTCATATTCATGACAGCAACCCTTCTCCTTAAGTTTGTTGTAAAATATGATACTCAACATGCTTTGGTCTGGGACCTAACTGACATCTGTAAGTGAAAGTAGAAAGATGTAAAATAAGTGAAAGATAATGAAGGTATGATTGACACCTAGGATGGGAGAAAAAGGGGGTATCTGCTCCCCACCCTCTATGGGTTCATATACATCAGTTCCCCGCTACATATTTTTCAGAATATTAGGAGATAGGCTACCTACAGCAAAGAGATAAGAAATGTAGGAACTATAATTTAAAAAACCTAAACAAAGTGTGACAACTTTTGGAAACTTGTTTAGCCTCTTGGGCCTCATTTTCCTAACTTATAAAATAGTGATAATTATAGTATCCATTAGAACAGATAATTCGAGTGTTTACTGCAGGGGGTTATGGTGCAGATTCAATAAACATCATGTGACCAACATTTGGATACTAGTAAAAAATAAGAGTTAAATAAATTTTGCCTCTTCCTCTTCTTTTTACTATTACTATTATTATTTATTGTTCTTTAATAAAAGAGACAATTAGGCACATGATAAGCCTAATCATTTGCTGCCTAATAATCCAAGTACTGGTATGCTCTGCTAGATTTATCATTATCTGCCAGTCATTCCCTCAGAAGTAGCTTCTTTTAAAAGAATGAAACAGTTACAAACATTCAGTAGCTATATCTTAGGCTTTTTTGTCAGAAGATAACAAGACCTCAGTCAGCTGTTTAGATATACATCCTGTGAAGTGTTTAGGAATCTCATTTTAAGTCTCTCATTATAAATTATCATGTTTATAGTCATTTTAATTCAATGGTAATTGAAGACAACATACTAATCAACTATATAGCCTCCTGTTACTCTAGCTGATACTATAACCATATTTATGCTTAATCTTTTCATGTTCACATTAAGAACTAAAATGATGAATGCTTTTTTATTTGATGCTATAAGCACAGGGTTATTTTGCACTATCTTTTGTTGGGTTATCTTCCCCCATTGACCTGTTTGGCTTTTTAAAAAGCATGAAGGGATGCTTTTTGAAAATTTTCTTGGAGATTCTGAATTTGAATTCATAATGATTGCAAGCAAGTAATTTCTAAATATTACATGGAGATAGTTCTAAGTACTATGTACACAGCATAGTGACTGATTATGGCAATTGCAAATGTAGGGGTCATTTGGTGGAAGCTGGAATGAGAAATCCTTTTAGTGGTTGCAGGTCACTAATTGATACCTTTGTAGAAAACTTATTGCCAGGGAGGTTCTTAGAGCACAAGGAAATGTCCCTATTGTGAACACTGTTCAAAGCATCTATTAATTAAGTGCTTGGAAAGCTTTGCTAACTTGGACAGGCCTCGAGACCTTCATTTTTGATCACTGACTTGGAAGCGTTGATTTCATTTCCTAATATGTTCATAAGGAAGCTGAATGGTTAAACCTGCATTATATTTCATTCCTCAGTAAAGAACCAGAAGGTAAAGCCGATTCAGGTAAAGTGTTTTTAGGGTGCCTGTGTAATAATATAATTAAAAGAACAACCAAGAAAAGCATCTGGCAGTCCTGAGTTTTACAGAAAGTCAAAAAGTATCACCCCTGACCTGGTAGCAGCCACACCCTGTGACCTTTTCCAGTCCTCCTCACATTCACCTTTTCTGAAGCATCTGGCCCAGCGGACTGCCTCCTCTGTCCTAGTGCTCTCCTCCTGTGATAGTTTTCACACCTTGCACTTCTCTTGCACTTCTTCAGTTCGGATTCTTCTGCTCTGGTTCAGTTTCTTCTTTGGTGATTGATTCTATTTAGTCCTTGGCTTCTCATCTGCCACCCCTCCCCCCATCCCATACATGTCCTAAAGATTTGTTTTTGTGTGAGTTTCCTCATCCCCTGTACTTCATTCCAGGGTGGGTGTAATGGGTTGAATGTTTGTGTCCCCTCAAACTCATATGTTAAATCCCTAACCCCCAATATGATAGTGTTTGGAGGTGGGGCACTTGGGAGATAATTAAGCTTAGATGAGGTCATCAGGGTGGTGGGGTCTCCCCGTGATGGGATTAGTGCCCTTATAAGAAAAGGACGACAGAGACTTCTTACCATGCATGCAAGAAGTCAGGTAAGGACATAGTGAGATGGTGGCCATCTGTAAGCTGAGACATAGGCCATCACCAGGAACAGAATCTGCTGCCACTTTACCTTGGAATTCCAGACTCCAAGACTGTGAGAAGTAACTGTATGTTGTTCAAACCATACATTGGTCTATGGCATTTTGTTATAGCAGCCTGAGCTAAGATGGGAAGTAAATTGCATTCACTTCCAGCTTCAATAGTCAATGCGATGGGATGACTCCCCAGGAGAGAACACCACCCAGGCTTCCATTTCCAGCTGCTCTGTACTTTAGAGTCAACAGCCCTAAATAAGTCCTAGTAATTCCACTTCTCTGACTGGTTCCCTAACTTGATTACTGGGCTCCTTCTAACCCAGGTTCAAAAGTCTGGATGCCGCTACAAATTTTATTCGTCTGATTCATTATCCTTTACTCTTATTACCCCATCTAATCAGTTAGCAAAGATTATGGATTATGTAGGGGACTGATAATGTGCAATGAACATGTAACGTTATATCCTACATCCTTGTAATACCACCTTTGAGTTCACAACTTATTTATTCTGGTGATGGTGGTGGATGAGAGGGAGGTATTGAGAATACTTGAAATTGTCAGTTTAAGGTATATAATCTTTTCCTGTTTAAAGCAGTTCCTTCAAGTTCACAACAGTCTCTTTTGCAGAAGTGATCAGCTTTTCCATAGTTCATTCCTTTTCACTTTTGTAAGAAGTAGTCTTGATGTGACAGCGCTAGTCTTTAAGAGTATCATCAAAATTCCCTTTTAACGGTTAAGGGCTCAACATTGCCTTTTTATCGCTTTTTCATTCCTACTATTATAATTCTAACAATTCCTAAGTCAAATGTCTGTCTCTGGCTGAATAGGGGGAAAGTCATGTAAAAGTACGCTTAAGAGAAGAAAGCGTGTTAACACAACTCATAACATAACCCTGTTGAAATGATGTGCCTATGATGGCTCTTGAAGGCGATCCTCATTTCCATTCCTGCTTTTCTCTTGGACATCAGTGAAATTCCTCACATTGTTTACTGTGGATCCAGCCTCTCCCCCCAAATTCATCCCTCCCATTCTTACCCAGTCAATAGTCACAGTCTGTCACCACCCCACTCAGGTAGTTTCCAGAACCTGAGTGTTATCCACACAGAAAACCCAGGCTTATTTGCATCAAAGCCAAGCCTTCCACAACCTCACCTTACACTCTCATGCCCAAGAAATGCACTCGTCTCACACTTCCAATAATAGAGAGTATTCACTATTTCACACATGTGGAATCTGCATTCCTTACCCTGTACGTATTGACAGTGCTGTCCAGAATGAGTCTGTGCTCCCATAGCCACCTCGTGAAATTCTATAAATCCTTAAATGCTCAGCTCAAATGTCACTTTCTGCATTATTTCCAGATTTCCATCTCAGAAACGAGTTCCTTCCTCTGTTACTTTCTCTAGGCTCCTTTTGTATTATTTTCCACAGTATATGTTGATTGCAATTAGTAGTGTATACATCTTCTTCTTTAAGTTTTGATATTTAACTTCCTTCAGGGTAAGAGTCGGGGCAGATTTATATTTGGCATCACACAGAGTACCTAGACATATCAGGCCCTCAATGACTGTGAGCTGAATTGAACAATAAAAATGTTGGAGATAATAAAAGTCAAATTGTTGCATTTTATTATCCCTAGTACATTGAATCTATACCCTGGAGACTACATGGCTGGCACATTTTGTATTCCTTAAAATTATGCTTTCAATTCCCAGGAGTCTCTTAGATAAATAGAAAAATATTTATTTTTTTCTTAATGGAATAAATATAATGCCTTTACCAGTGAGATTAATAATGTCATTTCAGACTCCAAAGAAGTAACTTTGAAAACCTTGCCAAAATCTATCATGCTTTCTTTTTTTCTCATTGAGCTTCAAATTTGGGCTCTTGCTAAAAAAGCTAAAAGCAAATAATTTTTCCCTTCAGATAGATTTTAGGAATAAAACGAAATTCAGGTGGCCACTCCAAGCAAACGAGCTGACAGCAATGAAGAAGTCCCAGACAGAGCGGTTATTTCATTTTTGAGTTCAAGTGGCAGAGCAGTTACTGTATTATGTGAATCCTAAATTGGCATCTGGCAGCAAACAAGAATCGCTTGCAGGAAATAATATCCTTCATTTTCCTAAATGCCAGTCACCTCTGGGATTCAGTCTAAGTCCCTACTTTTATCTCTCCACAAGCAGGCCCCTCCCCCTTTCTTTTTCTAGGGCATAATAATGATGCTATGTATTATGCATTATGCCTTAAGGAAACTGAAGACTAGTAACACAGGCTATCATTAGCTCTCACCACTTCAGGATTGTTCCCAATAAAGTCTATAATCACCTGGGATGCAGCTGAACCAGGTAAGGTAGGAAAAATGGCTACTATAAAGCTGAAAATTATGATGCTCTTTGAGGAGACACATAAAGCACCCACCTATTTTATCAACTTATTTTTCAAAGCCTCTCTTTAGATGTTCAGTGACTTTCTTAAAAGAGTGATTTGCTCTCATTGAAAGAAAAAAAAAGTTTCCAAGCCTTCTGGTTGCAAAGATAGGCCCTTTTACTGTAAATCAATGTGTTGCTGTCTTGTTTGCTTTGGTGCAAGAAAGATGGGCACAGCCCAGAACCAATGGTGCTGCGTCCTCGCCTCATTTATCTTGTGGCTCCCTTACCAGAGCAGCCCCGTTTTAACCATGTCACTTCCCCTTTGCTGCCATTGTTACAGGGGCTCTGAAAACTGATACTTAAAGGTATAGAATGAGGTTATCTAATTTTCCTGGATGTCATGTGCAAAGATTGAATTAGCTACAGGTTCTCAGTTGCTGGCACTGAGAACCCAAACTCCTTCCATGTCATTATTTTAGTTACATTTTAATTTATCTATTTCCTTTTGGCCCCATTTCTCACACTCACCCCTTCCCCTTCTCTAGGCACATTAACACCCTGCTAACATGTTAGTCACATAGCTGTTTTTATATGTTCTTGTGAAACGTATTATTATGTTGTGTGCATGAAATTTAACTTTACATGGATGACATTGCAGTAAAGATCTCCTGTTATTTTTTCGCACAGAGTTATGCTTCTAATATCTTTCCATGTTGTTCTGTGTACATTTACTCATTACTTCTAAGGTTCTTTGTATTCTACTGATGCCAACTAATCCCACTGAGAGATACTTTGACTCCAATTCCCTGTCAACACAAAATATGCTGCAATAAAATTGCTACAAGAGCTTGTTTTGAGGATAGGTTGGGTATGTATAAGTGAAATTCCTTAGTACTGAGATTACTGGATCATAGGGTATGCATATATGTAATTCATCAGGAATTGATGAAAGATTCCACATCTTTTTCTTGAGTTATTTGATGTTTTATAGTTTTGTTGCTATAGTGAATGATGTACTTTTAAATCTATTTTCTAGATTACTTCTGGTACAAAGAAATGCTATTGGTTTCTATTAGTTTATCTGCAGTTACTTTGCTGAGGTCTGAGGTCTCATTATTTCAAATATTTTGTTGATTATGGTTTTCTTCCACCTAAAGATGATAGGTTGCACCTGGGTGGATCAGTTGGTTGAGCGTCTGACTCTTGATTTTGGCTCAAGTCATGATTCCAGGGCTGTGGGATCGAGTCCCGTGTTAGGCTCCACATGGAACCTGCTTAAAATTTTGTCTCTCCTTCTGCCCCTCTCCCCCACTCCGTGCTCTCTCTTAAAAAAACTTTTTTTTTAATTTAAAAATGATAGTTTCATCAATTTATGCCATTTCTTACATCTCATTTGTTTTCTGGAACTTTTAGTGCTGGCTAGAATCTTCAATACTAAGTCAAACAGTAGTACTGAAAGAGTCTTTCTGTATCAAAAATATTTGTAATAGGCTTTTATTATATAGTCTTTATGAACTTATGGAAAGGCAATTTTATTTAATATTTTCCATGGGTTTGGGTTTTTAAATAATTATGTTAGTGTTGAATTTTATCATATGCATTTTGTGTATTCATATGATTAATAAGTATTTTTCTTCTCTAGTTAGTATTATGGCAAATTATTACACTTTTCTGCTGCTGAACTATCCTTGGATCTTTGTACTAATTAATCCTGATCATATGCATTTAAAATTTTTCTTATGAAATCAGTGTTTCATTTAACATGTTTACACTTGCATTTGTAAGTAAGATGGGGCTATAATTTTATTTTCTTTGATTTCCCTTATCTGGTTTTAGAATCAAGATTTCATCAGAGCTTCACAGTTAGTGAGGTAACTCTAATTCTTTTTAATTACTTTTCCCTCATTTCTGGAATAACTTGTGTATGATAGGAGTTAAATATGCCTTAAGATGTTGGCAGAATTATCTACAAAACCATAAAGGTTTGGGGCTTTTGGTGAAGAGCATATCTTTGCCAATCATAATGCTTTTTGGCTTATTCAATTTTGCTATTTTTTCTTGTTTCAGTTTTTTTTTTTTTTTAAATCTACTTGATCTGCTTTTTAAAACATAATTGTCTAGGGATGCCTGGGTGGCTCAGTTGCTTAAGTGTCTGACTATGTTGGCTCAGGTCATGATCTCATGGTTTGTGAATTTGAGCCCCTCCCCCTCGCTCCGATTTCTGCTGGCGGTGCAAAGCCTGCTTGAGATTCTCTCTCTCCCTCTCTCTCTCTCTCTGCCCCTCCCCTGCTTTCTCTGTCTTTCTCTGTCTTTCCCTCTCTCAAAATAAACAAACTAAAAAAAATTATTGTTTACATTATTCTCTGACTAGTTTTCAACTTCTGTTAGTCTGTGGTTATTTCATCATTATTATTCTATACTTTTATTTGTAAATTCTTTCATTTTTTACCACTTAAAAAAACCCTTGATGCTATTAAACTTTTCAAGAATCAGTCCCTGATTTTGTTAATATTCTTTGGTTTGTTCTGTATCTTATTAATCTTACTGTCATCTTATTATCTTTTTTCTTTGTTTGAGTTTACGGTCTTGCTCAGTTTCTATCCTTTTTTAATTTACTGATAAATTTATTTGGAATTAAACTTTGTTGTAATTAAAGCTTTAACATCATTTTTATCTCACAATTTTTGTCCGTTAGCATTTTCATTGATATCCAGTTCTAAGCATTTTTTAGTTTCCCTTTATAATTTCCTTTTTAACCTAATGGTAATTAAATGAAATGGTAGTTTTCAACTATATAGAATAGTTGTTAATATTTAATATTATTGAATTATAAGCAGAGAACATAGTTTGCATGACATTGATTCCTTGGAATAAACTGAAGCTTTCTCTATATGGACTTTTTACTTTATTTTCTATGTGTGTGTATAAAATAAGCATACTCTTTCTCTCCTTTTTCTTTTGGTTGAACAGTTTTATATTATCCAATAGCCTGGTGTATTAATTGATTTGCTCAGATATTTTATACTGCTGTTTATTTTTGTCTGCTTGATCTACAGATTTCAAAGGCTATATTAAAAGGTATATTTATGAGATTAGTCAATTTCTCCCTGAAATTCTGTCAATTGTTTCTTTATAGTTTAAATTATATTATGTACCTGTATACTTATAAGGAGTATATATTCCTGATCTGTCTTTCCACTTACCAGTTTATAACCTCCCTTTTTGGCTCTTAAAATAATTTTCTTCTTAGCTGGTAAGGTTGCTACAAAAGATCTTTTTGGTTCATATTTACCTGGCATATTCTTTTTCAAATTTACATTTTCAATCTTTCTTTGCCCTTCATTTTCAGTGTGTCCACTGCAGAAAGCATACTATAGAATCTTAAAGGAAAAAAACACCTGTATTCTTTGTCTTTTAACTAATGATCATAAACTATTTGTATCAAAAAATTTATCTGAAGACTCATTTTTGCTACTTTTTTCATATTTTCTACTGTTGCACATTTTTTTCTTCTTTCCTGCTTTTCATTGGGTCAATCAAGTTTTCTTTTTAAAGAATTATACATTAAACTTTGTTTTTATTGTAGTTGCCTGTAAGTTCCACACTCATGTTTCTTCACACATGTTAATTACTTAAACATATGAATGCTTAGGTACCTCTATTTATATAATACATACATTTCAGCACAATCTCTCCTGCTTTTGATTTTTGTCTGCCTGTGTTGCCATTTTCTAGAATTTCGATTCAGAGTTTTTAAGAATTTCTATTATCTTTTTTTTTTAACCTCTGCTTTCTTTGACAACAATGTTTGCATTGGGATTTGGGGTATTTTATCATCCTTATTTCCTTTATCTCCTCCAACAACCTCCAACATTTATTTCCCTTCTCATTTCATTATTTCCTGCAAAAGCATTTTTAAAGTGAACTGTTTTGTGGCAAATCTTTTGAAGACTAATTTGCCGGGATCTATTTTATTATACCCTTCCATTTAGGTAATAATTTGGCTGCACGTCAAGTTCTAGTTTCAAAATTATTGTACTCTAAAATACTATGCCATTGCCCTTTTAATCTACAATTCTTACTGAAATGCATGATATCAGTATGATTCTTTTTTGAGAAACTACTCTTTCTCTTTGGAACTTAAATGTTTTCACTTTGGCATTTCTTAACATCACTGTCTTGGATCTAAGCGTGAGGCCTTCTTTTTGACACTTTATGAGTACTTCCAAACGCAGGTCTTTCATTCTTCAATCTGGGAATTTCTGATAGCGTTTCATTCTATCCATTCTTTTCTTCTCCTAGGAATATTTAATTTCTAGATTTGGCAATTTTATGTATATCTCTGCGATTATTTTCAATGTTTTCTCTCTTTTTTTCTTTGCTCCTGTCATCAGACAGTTACCCATTTTGATATTCCAGCTTGCTAATTATCCTACCTGTGGGTTCATCCTGCTGTTTTCCCACTCAACATGTTTCATAATTTTTCCATCCTATTTTTTTATACTTACTACATTACATGGTTCCCTTTTAAAAATAACTTCTTTTCTCTGTTTTATATATGAAAATGCTATATATGCTATCACATTATCATATTATATATGTTGAATACCTCCCCTTATCTTTTAAGTATATTTACCACATTTCAGTATATTGTACCTTGTATTTTGGAGGAAGGGGAGGGGATGAGCCGTAGCAGAGAGAATTCAAATACCACAGAATCACTGTTGAACAGTCTGATTTGCTAATTTTTGTCAGGTAATACCTCTTAAAAATGGGTAGCAATATAGAAGTACTGTTTGGTTGTGTTCTACCAAACCTGGGTTGCGGGTGCTGGGGATGGCGGGGTGAGGGTTTGATCTGGAGCTGGTACTGAATGTATGCGGGCAGCTGGTCAGCCTGCACCAGTCTGAATCAACGCTACATCCCCGTGGGGCTTCTGATGTTATACCTTCAGTGATTCTACCAGGCCAGCAAGACAGATGCAAAAGCAGAAAAATAAATAAAAGGTGTAGTTTCACGTAATGAAATAAATCTCAGAGAAAGTAAATTATTAAAGGACTTTAGAAATGATGGTCATCGAAAGCTTCTCTGAGAAGGTAACATTTGAAATGAAGCCACAAGAAGAAGAAAAAGCCAATAATGTGGAACTCTTACAGGAACAGGTTTCAGGTTGAGGGAAGAACACGTGGTAAGTCCCTGTGATGAGAAGAAACTTTTCATATTCAGGGGATGTTGGAGCACAGTTAGTAAGCAGGAGATGTGAAAATGAGTTTTCAAGCTATTCAGAAGCAAGACCAAGATAGGGTTTTAAGTGTCAGGGCATAAAGTTTCAGTTTTATTCAAAGTACAAATGGAAGCCACTGAAGGGTTTTAGGAGGTCTTGGCAAACCATGATGGTGTCTGAAGTAGGCTGGTTACAATGAAGATGAAAGAAAGGGCAGCCGTTTAAAATATAATTGTCGAATACAGTTTCTAGCATAAAATATTTATTGACATCATCTTTCATGATTTCTTTTTTTTCAGCTTCATTTTGTTCTGGAAAATTAAATCAATGTCTTCAGCATTTCAGACTGCTGATGTTTAATCTAGATGTTCTTTCATTATTGTCTGCCTGTCTGTCTTTCTAAAATCTTTATACATCACATCGCCCTGATGATAAATGATTTACATTGAACTCTCAATGTTTCTCAACTTCATGTATGCATTCAGGCATAGAACATAAATATTTTAATCAGGTAAAGGACTGAATTTCTTCGAGTTCAGAAGGCTCTCCCTTTATTCATCATAGACCTTCTCACAGTTCACATAGTCACATGGTTTTCATCATTGCTCTCAATCCTATACCACCTTTCTTCACTCTACTTCACCTCAAGAAATGGACACAATGCCTCTTTTGGCAGCTCCCAGTGTAAAAAGACTTTTTACCAAAAGAGAATTATGATGCCAAAGTGGATAGTTATATGTGCATCAGACATCAGGGTTCCTAAAGTCAATAAGCACACTGTATCACAGAGAATCCCTAAAGGGTAGTTGCTTGGGATCTGTGGGCTAGCCAATAATGCCAGTCATTTTCCATAATGAGTCAAACTAAATGACCATTCTGGTCCTTTCCAAAACAGGGTCATGTTCCATGGTGGTGTTCTGCACCTTCTACTAGTAACAGCTAACAGTTTTTAATACAGTCATTTTGCTAAAATAATTTAAAGTTCTTCACTAGGCAACACTGTACGCTGAGATTTTTAAAAAATGGGGGGCGCCTGGGTGGCGCAGTCGGTTAAGCGTCCGACTTCAGCCAGGTCACGATCTCGCGGTCCGTGAGTTCGAGCCCCGCGTCAGGCTCTGGGCTGATGGCTTGGAGCCTGGAGCCTGTTTCCGATTCTGTGTCTCCCTCTCTCTCTGCCCCTCCCCCGTTCATGCTCTGTCTCTCTCTGTCCCAAAAATAAATAAAAAACGTTGAAAAAAAAATTAAAAAAAAAAATGGGACTATACTATACATGCTCTCTTATCTTCTGCTTTTTATTTATTTTGTTTTTTAAAATGTTTATTTATTGAGGCTCCTGGGTGGCTCAGTTGGTTAAGCATCCGATTTTGGCCCAGGTCATAATCTCATAGTTCCTGGGTTCATGCCCTGCATCCGGCTCTGTGCTGATAGCTCAGAACCTGGAGCTTGCTTCAGATTTTGTATCTCCCTCTCCCTATGCCCCTCTCCCGCTCATGTCCTATCTCTCTCTGTCTCTCAAAAAGAAATAAACACTAAAATTTAAAAAAAATAAGATATTTATTTTTAGAGAGAGCAAGAGTGAGTGGGTGCGGGGCAGAGGGAGAGGGAGACAGGATCTAAAGTGGGATCTTGTTGACAGAAGACAGCCTGACACAGGACTCAAATTCACAAACTGCGAGACCATGACTTCAGCTGAAGTCAGATGTTTAACTGACTGAGCCATCCAAGTGCCCCTTATCTTCTGCTTTTTAAAACATGACAATGTATTATGAACCTTTTAAAAATCCCAGTGAATATATTCTTAAAGTATTATTTTAAATAATAATAATGATTATACTCACAATAATAGTTTTTGGCCTTTTTTTCTAAGTGCTTTACATTATCTATTTAATTCTCATAATTTTATGATGTAGGCACTGTTGCTATATCCAAAGCTACATGATTAAAAACCCCACATTTATAATTTCTAATAATAATGTTTAAATTTACAAAGTGCTTATACTGTGTTGGTCATTATGATGATTGCTTAATATAAATTATTTAATCTTTTTCCTGATAATTTTATGAATTTGTCTCATTGAATGGGAAGACTGTTCATAGAGGTAAAGTAACTTGACCAAGCCAATTAGCAGTAACATAACTTAAGCCCAGGTAAAAAAAAAGATGAGTCTTTATGAAATGTTATAGTAAATCATTTCAGTGCCCAAGTGCCAGGAAATCGGATCCTAAACAGAACCCAAGGTGTAATTTGCTGTCTGGTTCTTGGGAGTTTTCTGGAATGTGAAAAATTAGTGTTGTCAAAACCTGAAAAATAGCAGAGTGATTTCCTGGTTATTGTGCCTCTTCCTACCCCCCCCCCCCCCCCCCCCCAAGAAGAAGATCCATTCTCTTCTCTTTCCTGTTCTGAGCTGAAAGGTTGCCCATCTGGTTTTTCCTTGGAGTTGGTCCATGGAAGAAACCAATAGAAGATGGAGGAAGGGAGAGAAAAAAATCAAAGCATTTCGTCCTCTCCCTTCCTTGATGACAGGTCCCTGGCAATGGCTGTGGCCTCCTACACTTACAGCTTCTGCCCTGGCAGCTCCTTCAAGTTGACTTTCTCACTGATTTCAGGAAGTGCCTTTTCTTCTCCTTTCAACCCAAGCTGGCACGATGGCATCCCACTCTTGCCAGTCTCTGGAAGCCTTGTCATCCCTTATTGTGCTTTTAACCCTGCTTACCCCTTCCATAAGTAGTCCCTTCACTGGGGTCTTTTTATATAAACTTTAAAGAATGAGTTCTGTTTCTTACCTGGGTCCCGATCAGTTAAAAGGAAAAATAAAAAGTGAACTAGGCTGATCAGTAGATTACATTTTCCAGTGACAGAGATAATGAAGACAGGATATTTTGACAATGGTGCTTGGAAGTTGTGCTGGCAGCCAAAATGAGAAGTATCTGATTGTGCAGAAACAATAAAAGAGAAACAGCCAGAGATTCCAAGGATTCACTTATCAGCAGTGGCATCCATAAGGCATGGAACTTTCACTTTCATTAGGAACGGTCAAGTAGGGTCTAGCCACTATAAAAATATGGACCCAAGAAAATGGAAATGTTGATTAATAAAGATCCTGTGCATACTCCATAGAGACATTCTTACCCTTTGAGCTGGAGGAAGTAATGGATTTTGCAATATAGCTGGGAGAGGTGAACTATGGAATTACAAATCCTATCCCCCTCTTCCCTCACCTCCCTCAGGCTAGCAGTGGTGGTGGAAACCCCCCATCACATGCTAATGCAGCACTATTGTGTTGCTGTGGTAGGAAAAAACTAAAACTGTCATTTTCATTTAAATTCTCAGGAGACCTCAATCTAAGATTTATTGGGGCTTCCTTTCTAAGCAACAAGTTTGGGAACTCATATCACTTCGTCTTGAAAAATGTTTCTTTGATAATTGACTATATTACAGAAAGTATTTCCCTTTATACTTGAGTTTAATTTTTTGTATTCCCTCATAGCCTTGCGCAACAAAAAGTTTGGTTGAGCACTGTAGCTGTACCATGAATAAGTTCTTTGATGCCTATGTGGTTTTGCTTAAACTCATGGAAATGTCCTATTTTCTCCCTATCACCCCAGGCAACCTATTGGGCAGATGCCTACTGTCCTTTCAAGATATTGCTCAATGACTAACTTGGCAGGAAGTCATTCTTGACACTCCCCTTCCCAATCTCTCCAGGTAAAATTCATCACTTTTCTGTTGTCACTACTGGCCACCGTATAAAGTGCCTGTAGGAGAGACAAAACTACTTCTAGCCATCTTAGGTTTATGGAAATGACTCTTTAACAAGAGAAAAAAAACAAATAGTTTATTAGAGTCGGTAGTATGTATCAGGTGGGTGAAACCTAAACTAAAAGTAACTCAAAATGGTGGCCTAGAATTCTACCTTATATAGCACCTTCAACAAAGAACAGAGAACAGTAAATTTATAGAGAAAAGGTAGGACAAAGAAAAGCAGTTATAGGCTTCCAAGGGCAGCAAACTGTGGGAAGGAAACTAATGGAGTATGGTTTGTTTGCAGATCCTCTGGTACTGTCTCTAGGTTGGTAAGAGTCTGTCTCCAGTCAAAGTTGAATTTATATCCTGCCCTTAGGCAGAAAGGAGAGAGATTTTTCTGCGTTTGCTGCTGTTTAATTGCCTTGAACTCAAAAATCATTTTTATGTCAAAAGTATCCCTTTCACCAATTTTTAAAAGTCTCTCTCATGTACCTTTTGTAAGCTCCTGGAGGGCAGGTTCATGTCTCATTTGTCTCCTTCACATTTACTACAGTTGCCTCATCAGAATCTGCATATAATAATGATCTTTGGGTGAATAAGTAAACATCTTTTTAGTCCAACACAGGATGTGAAGAGCAAGTAAGTTTTTGGTCCAACTTTTTCTAGAATTTACAGTTACTCCCCTTTTAACATTATAGGAAAATCTAAGAATAATTGATGCTTCTCTTAATTGCCCACCTTATATTCATTTTTCCTTTACTGATAAACACAACTCTAATTTTTGGAAAAAAGCAACGTATTGTGTTTAAAATATTCCTTTCTGTATTCATGCTTTCCAGATCTAGCTAATGTGATATAAGTGGAGGTATTTATTGGAAATTTTCTGTTAGCTTAGGTACTAAGTTTCTGTTTCTCTCTGTCTCTGTCTCTGTCTATCTCTCTCTGTCTCTGTCTCTCTCTCTCTCTCTCTCTTACACACACACACACACACACACACACACACACTATCAATTGGTATAAATTTTTGCCACTCCATCTTGATCCTTCTTCTTCTCTCAAACATAGATGTGATGCCTAGAAATATAACAGCCTTCCTATCTTCTGTGTCCAGAGATAGAAGTAGTCTGGTTCTTTACACATCAGTCCTACACAACTTTCAACTCTATTCCTTGTTATAGGAGATTAAAAAAAATCTTTACTTGTCTGAGCCATTGTTTGTCAGATTTCTGTAATATGTAGCTGAATACAATCCTGAACAATTCAGCAATGTAAGTCTCTTGATAGCTTTTATTAACTTTTCACTTGTCATTGATTCTGTGGACAGGAAAATGGCTATGGGCCAAGATGCAGAAGGTTAACAGATTCCCAGTTATTCTAAAATAATTTCAAGCATTGAGTCAGCTGTTCCCCTTCTTTTTAAAATTATACCTTAATGATTTGATTGCTTTTTTAGATAAACTTTATGTATGAGCACCTCTAGTGATGACAGCTTTAACAGCATGAACCAAGAATGGCCTTAGACAAATGATTCTATTATCTAACTGTTGTTAGAAAAGAGGTGCTCAGTAGCACTATAAGAAAACTAAAAGCATATTCTGTAACAGACACTCCCTAACATTGAATGGATTACTTTTTTTTTAATTTATTTTTTTAATTTTGTTTTATTTTTTATTTTTTTAAATTTAAATCCAAATTAGTTAGCACATAGTGCAACAATGATTTCAGGAGTAGATTCCTTAGTGCCCCTTACCCATTTAGCACGTCCCCCCTCCCACAACCTCTCCAGTAACCCTCAGTTTATTCTCCATATTTATGAGTCTCTTCTGTTTTGTCCCCCTCCCTGTTTTTATATTATTTTTGTTTCCCTTCCCTTATGTTCCTCTGTTTTGTCTCTTAAAGTCCTCATATGAGTGAAGTCGTATGATTTTTGTCTTTCTCTGACTAATTTCACTTAGCATAATACCCTCCAGTTCCATCCATGTAGTTGCAAATGGCAAGATTTCATTCTTTTTGATTGCCGAGTAATACTCCATTATATATGTATATATATAAATATATATATATTTATATACATATACATATATATATTGTGTGTATATATACATATACATATATATACATATATACATACATATATACACATGCATATATATACATATATATACATATATACATATACATATATATACATATATATATATACATATATATATTGTGTGTATATATATATCACATCTTCTTTATCCATTCATCCATCGATGGACATTTGGGCTCTTTGCATACTTTGGCTATTGTTGATAGTGCTGCTATAAACATGGGGCTGCATGTGTCCCTTCGAAATAGCACACCTGTATCCCTTGGATAAATGCCTAGTAGTGCAATTGCTGGGTCGTAGCGTAGTTCTATTTTTAGTTTTTTAAGGAACTTCCATACTGTTTTCCAGAGTGGCTGCACAAGCTTGCATTCCCACCAACAATGCAAAAGAGATCCTCTTTCTCCGCATCCTCGCCAACATCTGTTGTTGCCTGCGTTGTTAATGTTAGCCTTGAATGGATTACTTTTAAATAACTCTACATATTTAGAAAATTTATTTGGTTACCTCGATAGTAGATATCATGGGTCAATAAGCCATCTCGCCTTCAGGTTGGTGGTTCTGATGCTTAGCTTCAATTCCTCATGAGGATGCTACCAAGATTATTCTATGGCTATGGCACTATTACAGTAACTCATGCTCTGAAAAGAATTCAGGAAACCACACTGTCCTGTTCTCCAGTGTGGAAGTTTATGGACTCCATCAAGCAATTTGCCTAGAACTTATTCAAAGAAGTGTTTTTAGGTAAAACCTGGTTGTCCCTATGGGAATTCTTACTTCTGTGAAGAAGTAATGCAGTCTTTCCCCTGGTGAGATAACTTCATAATCCACTGAATAGCTCTCCCCTCCTTTTAGCTGGTTTTCATACTTATGCTTATGGATCTACCTTTTCAGAATACTGTTGGCATCAGTTCCCTGTCACAGAAGCAACCTAAAATAGTTTGCTGCAATAAAATGACTCTAGTGCCTAGAGTAAGTGTTTATTAATATAATTAGAAAGTGCTCTTTAGGGAGGCTTGTTTACAGCATTGCATGGAAGTTTGTCCTTTTTCCTGTTTCCTGTGTTGATGGATCTTGCAGAGCAGTGGCTCCTTCTGTCTCTCTCATTTTTGCTTCCTAACTTCTTGAATCTATATTATAGAATGCTAACAGCTGACTGGTCCAAAGTTTAATTTGGGTTAGAAAACTCCAGTCAGAGGGAAGTGCTTCTAACTCATTCATTCAGGAATCCTCAGTTCAATCTCCCTTGGATAAAGTTGAATAACCAGCTGCATATTTGAATCTCATTAGCCTTGGCTGAGATGTCCTTTCATATGAGTCCCTGACTTCTAAGAAAGATGAACGAGAAATGGCCACATAAAATTCATCTTGGTGACTGTGGTAAAGCTGATGACAAGGACACTTTCTATTAAATCGTTGAAAGAGTCATTGTGGTCTGTTTATAATAGAATCCATCCTCCTTCCTATTTTTTTCTAACAGTAGTCAGCTTGTTAAGGTATTCAGCCATATTCCATGAAGTACAAAAGATGAAGGCAGGATTCCTCCTCCTTTTCCTGGTACCTAGTGATATAAGGAAAATATACCCCAATTTGGGCCAATGAGACATGAAGAGAGGTTTCCTAGAGGTTTCTAGAATTGGTCTTATTATTTAAGCTAATTCAAGTTGGTCTTTTTAGTACTTGTAGCTGAGGGGATTCTAACTGATGAAGTCACTGCTTATTTTCTAATCAATTTCTTTTGAAATATACTAGCAGGAAACACTTTGCATTAGAGCTGTGTAGCTTATCTAGTTTATTTTGACCTCCAGGAAGACTAGAGCCAATTTTATGTGCAGTGACAACAACTATGTTGACATTTGGTATAAGCATAATTCTTCAATTTTCTCTTTTTTATCTAAATGAGCATATGTTGTGTTTTGTAACCCACATTTTTGGAATAATAAAAACGTATAATCTTATATAGACTTAATATATGAGAGATAATTCTAATTAAACACTATTTCTTCTCTAAGTCGATAGTCTTTTTTTTTCACATTTATTTATTTTTGTAAGACAAAGAGAGACACAGCACGAACAGAGGAGGGGCAGAGAGAGACACACACTAAATCGGAAGCAGGCTCCAGGCCTTGAGCTGCCCGCACAGAGCCTTATGCAGGGCTCGAACTCACAAACCGCAAGATCATGACCTAAGCCGAAGTCAGACACTTAATGTACTGAGCCACTCAGGCGCCCCTAAGTCAGTAGTTTTTAAACTGTTTTGTGGGCTGCAGATCCTGTTCTATAAAGAAAATCTTTCACTGAATGCCAATATATACAATGAAGTGGAAATATTTTTGGTCAAAGCTTAGGCAATAGGCCAGGAGTCTCACCCTATTAACCCCATACCATATCTCCTTACTTATACATAACTTTCTCAGTCTTTCTGGAAATTTTGGAAAATCCTTATATTTTCTGTTTCTTTCCTCAGTGCTGATGCACCATTTCCCAAAGATATTTGAACTATAATTAAACTTTTAGTGTTCATCTTGAAATCATTATATATGATCCTCATACAACTATACTCTTAAAAGGCCATGCTTTTCATGTTCCACATAAAGACAACTGATCGACCTGAGTACTGCAGTTCAAATGGATGTAGACTATCTGCTGTCAAGGCATTAAAATAGCATCTGTAAATAGATTTTTACCTATTGAGCCTAGATATGGGTATTCTAAGAGAGATTATAAGCAAAGCATATACCCAGAAATCTAGCTTTTATTTCTATCTTCTTCACTCCGTTCCAACACTCTACCCTGTAGATATCAACTTTTTTTAAATTTTAAAACCTATTCTTTCATTCTTTGCTTTTATTAAAATATAAGTGTGCACACATACGATTGTGTGTGTATGTAAGGGCTTCAGAGTTGTCATCTAAAGTATATTTCAGATACTTTTCTCTCTCTCTCTTTTTCTTTTCCCCACTGAACAATATATCCTGGAGATTACTTCACAAAAGCATATATATTCCCCATTTTTTTCTACAGCTACACGAGCCACAAGATTTTCCATTGTATGGATGTTTGTTCTTCTACTGATGGACATTTTGTGTGCTTCATTCTGTTGCTTTCACAAATAATTTGGCAATTACTATATGTGTATATGGCACATATGTACCTTCTGTATATCTCTTTGCTAAAATTCCCAGTGTGTTTTTCAGGTAGAAGTAAAATTTCTGGGACATACAGTAAACGCATACACAATTTTGGTAGATATTGCCAAATTTCCCTCCATGTATCTTTCTGCATTGCATCAGCAATATATGGGAGTGTTCACTTCCTTACAGCCTTTACAAGAGAATATACTGTTGAAATTTTGGATATTTGTCAATAAAATATGTGAAATATGGTAACTCAGTATAGTTTCAATATGCATTTTTTCTTTTTAAGACCAACACTGAGGATAATTTTATATGGTTAAAGTCCATTTGCATTTCTTTCACTGTAAACTATTTCTGTAGCTCAGTTTTCTACAGCTGTTGGTGCTTTTCTTGTTTATTTTTAGAAGCTCTTTATGTATTAGCAATATTATCCTTTCTGTGTGATACAAGTTGCAAATATTTTCCCATAAATATTATTGTTTTTTATTTTGATTATTTTTCCTTTTCATGTATTTTTAAAATTTTATGTAATAAAATGTATTTTTCCTTACCTCTGGATTTTGTGCCAAACTATAAAATATTTCCATATAACAGGTATACAGAAAAATTCACCAAGCTTCTTTGTATTACTTAAATGACCTCATTTCTACAAAGAAATCTCTAAATCATCTGAAATTTATCAGGTACTTTTTTCCACCATTTAAAAATATATATATTTTCTGACTAAAAATGCTGCCTTTATTGTAGGCCAAGTTTACACATATAATTGGGTTTATTTCTAAATCTTCTCTTCTGTTTCCTTAAATATCTTCACTAATAGCAGATTGTGTTTCTATACAGACTTAATAACATGTCTTAGCATTTGATGGGATTAGTCCCTCTCATTGCTTTGCTTTTTGCGATGCTTCTATTTCTCCTTGTATCTCCTACAACTTCTGCTTTATAAAAGATGTTGCTGCAGCATTGGATGTATAAAGATTAATTAAAATTATTGTGATTTACAGTCTTTGGCATCATAATGTGGCCTTGTGTCTCTTAGCACATTTATTTTATTCTGAATTCTATCTTATCAGATATCAAGATTGTAACCCTACTCCTATTTTATTTGCATTTGTCTCATATACTTTTGTCAATCCTTAAAGCCAAAAACAAAAGCATTTTTCTGGATTGCTTTCTTCAAGATGTGTGATTTTCTTTGGTCGCCAATCTAAAAATTTCTTTTTATTTATATACATATATATACACAAACACATCAATCATATGTAATTTCTTATACATATTTGTATGTATATATATCTTATAAAAATTTTCAGATTGTATAAGTATGTGTATATATGTATCTGTATATCTATATTTTCTGTTCTACCATATTTTTAATGTTATATTAATATTTATACAAGTGTTTTATATAAATAGTCTATCTTTGGGGTGCCTGGGTGGCTCAGTCGGTTAGGCATCCGACTTCGGCTCAGGACATGTTCTCACGGTTGGTGGTTCAAGCCCCGCGTGGGGCTCTGTACTGACAGCTCAGAGCCTGGAGCTTGCTTCTGATTCTGTGTCTCCCTCTCTCTGGCCCTCCCCTGCTCACGCTCTGTCTCATTCTCTCTCTCAAAAATAAACAAACATTAAAAAAATTTTTTTAAAAATTGTCTATTATTCATGGGTTTTTTTCTCTTTCTCTCTTTCAAATATATATTTTGGTATTTAAATAGATATTTGGTATTTGTATTTTGATAATAGGTTTTAATTTTTTTAATGGGTACTTTTGTATCAATATTACCATATTAGACTCATAGTTTTCTCTTGACCCAACAGCCTTTTTCTTTTTTGGCTATTGCATACAGATTGCTTATGATTAACACTATAGAGATTAGATCTATTAATTTTATCTTTTCCCTCTGCTGTCTTCCAGTATGCAATTTGAAGTAATATCCCTTTATATCTAGTAATCTTTTTTATACTTTCTTTTGCCTTCCGTCTTGCTTTGATAATTGTCATATATACACACACACACACACACACACACACACACACACAAACACACATATAGAGAGATAGAGTATAAATCACACACACAATATATATATACATATACATATATATGTATGTATATGTATGTATATGTATATGTATATGTATATATATATATAATTTTTTCCTTACTTAATCATCATTTATCTTAGTGTCAAGGGAAACATGTTTTTAATGTTTATCATGAGTTCTTAAATTGATGTTTCTCCAGTATTTTTAGTTGTTGGAAACTGATTTTCTAGTAGATTCCTCCACAGGAGTTCATGAGAATATGAACAATATTCACAGCCATATTTTCTATGGCCTTTACATCTGACAGTCAGTTTGGCTGAATATAAAATAAATCCTCAAACTTAAATTCTTTTCTAAAGTAGCTAAATTTATTATACTATTATCATTTGGCACAAAATGATACTATTAGAAATATGATGTAAATCTACTTTTTTGCCCTTATTAGTGATTTGATCCTTTATGGATATCTTTACATTTAAAAAATTTATTTTTTCTTCCTTTAAATTTTTTGTTTTTGGTAAGACCAGTAGTTTTATAGAATATGTTTCATGTTTGACATTTTGAGTATCAATTTTTCCTAGCTATATGGTATATCATTTTAATATATTGTCTCAAGTATATTTTATTTAAGGAAAAGTTTTTTTACGTAAAAAATTTTTTAATGTTGTTTCTGTTTCATTGCTTTGGTTTTCTTCTCTGGGGACTTCTACTGTGCATATATTAGATTTTTCTCTGAAACCCTTTAATCTCTTCATTTCCTTTTGAGTTTCAAATTTTCTTTACAAAAAAAGCCAAACAAACAAACAACAAAACCTTTCTATTGAGGGCACCTGGCTCAGTCGGTGAGCATCTGACTTTGGCTCAGGTCAGGATCTCACAGTTACTGGGTTCAAGCCCTACACTGGGCTCTGTGCTGACAGCTCAGTGCCTGGAGCCTACTTTGGATTCTGTCTCCCTCTCGCTCTGCCCCTCTCCTGCTCGCACTCTATCTCTTGAAAATGAATAAAAGTTAAAAGAAATTTTAAAAATTTGTATGTCTCTGAAGCTATTATCTATTGTGTTTATTTGTTTGTTGCCCCTTCTAGTTTAGTCTTCACTTCTGAAACAATTTGTTTTCTAATGCATTGCTGAGTTCTATCACATCATTTTGTTTTTTTCTTAACTCCAATTTTTTTTAATTGAAGTATAGTTGATGATGTTACACTAATTTTAGGTGTATAGCATAGTGATTCAACAAGTCTATACATTATGCTATGCTCACCACAGGTGTGGCTACTGTCTGTAACCATATAACACTATTACCATACCATTGACTACATTCTCTATGCTGCACTTTCTATACTCGTGATTTATTCATTCTGTAACTGACAGTCTGTACCTCCCACTCCCCTTCACGTACGCTGCTCATCCCCTTACCATTTTCCCCTATGGCAACCATTAGTTTGTTCTCTGTTTTTATAGGTCTGTTTCTGCTTCTTGTTTGTTTCTTTGTTCTTTGTTTTGTTTTTTAGGTTACACATAGTAGTGAAACGTTGACTTTTTAGATCTTTATCATTTTCTTAATTTCCTTTAGTTTGATTTGAAATCTTTTCTCATCATATTTTCTCTGTGACCCAAGATATGATCAAATTATGGGAATATCCTCTGTGCCCTGGAAATGAAGGTGTGTTTTATTAACAGGGGACAGTGTTTGAATAAATCTGTAAGATTTATTTGATTTGTATATATTGGTAAGGATGTCTCTTTATTCGGCAAAAATATAATTTCACTTTTTTATTGTTTTATTTTTTTGTAATAACTTTATATGGAATTTCACCATATAAATGATTCTTTTCTTTTACTCAGTTTTCCAAGAAATTATTTTCTAAAACTTCTAGGGGTAAGAGATGGGTCCATATATCTGTCTTAGTCTGTTTGTGCTGCTATAACAAAGTACCACAGATTGGAGCCTATGCACAGCAGAAATCTATCAATGACAGTTCTGACAGCTAGAAGTCTAAGATCAAGGTGCCAGCATACTTGGGTAATGGCCCTTTTCTGGGTTGTAAACTTCTCATGGTATCCTTACACGGGAGAATGGGTTAGAGAGCTCTTTGGGGTCCCTTCTATAAAAAGAGTACTACCCTCCCTGAAACCTCCACTCTTATGACCTAATAACCTTCTGAAGGCCTTGCCTTCTACCACTATCACACTGGATGTTAGAATTTGACATGTATATTGGGGCGGAGGGGACACACACATTCACTCAGACCACAGCAATAGCTTTTTTTACTTTTTAGCTTTATACATACGTTAAACCTCGTATTGTGAGTAACTTGCTCTGTGAGTATGCTGTAAGATGAGCAAATATTTCTAATAAATTTTAACTTGATAAATGAGGCATGTCTTGCAATACGAGTAGTACGTGATGCCAAATGTCACATGATCACAACTGAGCCAATGGTTCTTCAGTCTCTCTCGCTCTCTTTCTCTCTCTCACTCTCTTGCTTGCTGAGGGATTGTCGGTGATCATCTCCCATGCTTGGATCCAAGATCTCAGGCCACAGCGATCCCCAACAAACTGATGGGTCTGCATTGTGAGTAATAGCAAGAGGTTGCGGAGGAAATCTCCTCTGCAGAGAAGGAGAAAAAGGCAGAGGAATCTCTCACTTCAAATGAGATTAGCAAGATGTGTCAAATGTGGGAAACTGCAAAATTTTGCAGAAAACCACCACCCAAATACAGCTGTAGCAGTCGCAGTGATTAATCTGTTCCACGATAATGCAATGTCACATTTCTGTGATATCTTCAAAAGGAGGCAAAATCAAATGTCATTGGATAGGTTCCTTGTTAAAGTTGCATGAAAAGAACAAAGATTCCATTGAGCCAAGAGATAGCAGTGATTCCATTAGTGATAGTGAATGTTGTAACTACATAATAACCCTCCTCTCTCGTCAACCTCACACCAGCCATGAAGGTTTTCAAACGTCAGTGCAGTTTGTTTATTTTCTTTATATTTTGAATTTTCTTTATTATTTTGTATTATATTACAGTATTGTAATAATTTTTATATGAATATTTTGAGGTTGTGGAACAAATCATCTGAGTTTCCATTATTTCTTATGGGGAAATTTGCTTTGATATACAAGTGCTTTGGATTATAAACATGTTTCTAGAATGAACTGTGCTTGCAAACCAAGGTTTTACTGTAGTTCTTTTTAGTAGCTTTTATGAAGAGTTCAAAAGTGTGATTTCTTAAGTTTTTAGCTGTATTCCTTTCCTTTGTATTTGTCTGGACCTCTTAATTTAATTGTGCTTTTTTGCTTTGTTTTGTTTTGTTTTGTTTTTTGGTCTTATGATTCTTATCCTAGTCAATTTGAATCCTACTCCCAACAGCTTCTTCTTCTGATTGAGGAGCTTTCTTAGAGGGAAAGTTGGCTGAGTTTTCTGAGATTTTGTGGAACAGAGTGATACAAATCCTCCAAAACCTATGGCGAACTCTTGTTCTCACTCATAAATTGGATCTTTTATAAACTCAGCTCAGTTTCACCTTCTATCTTTAAATTGGCTTGCCACACCTTCCAGAGTACCTGCTGGAAATTCGGGGCTTCCCATTAGGGTCTATCAGACATTGTGTTGCTTTTCTCTATTTCTTCCTGCACAGATGCTGACATAAGGTACACATTTTAGCTGGTTTGTCTCCATACGTTTTATTTTAGAGTTCATAGTGATAGCATGTTACCTAGTTTTGATGTAATGGGTGACTATGATTTTCTTTTTAAATTCTTGTTAGTGTGTCTATTTTTGTGGGGGTCAGATTTGGAGAGATTATAAACTATAGTGTCACTATATTCTCAGAACCCCTCAAGTAATTTCTCAACCCTGTGAGTCCTCAAATCTTCAGTATCTAAGTCAACATAAATTTCTGGCCTCAAGTAGAGAGAGCTTTCCTTATCAGAGCAAACTAGGAGGATCTAGCCCAAATACATATATTTTATGTCAGACTTCACTGAAAGCCACAGGGCAGCCAATACTTGTCAATATTTTAAAATTTCCTACCCATCTTCCCTAATGCTATACTCTTGATTAGTATATAATTTGCTCATAAAAACTCACTAGTAAAAATCTTACAAATATTTATTTTTCCATGGAATAGCTCTGGTTACAAGCTTTCCAGCCTGTTAACATCTGTATCCTTACTGCCAGCAACTATATCACAGGGCCAAAGCCCCGTACTGTGGCTTATCTTAGATGCAGTCCCATTCTTTGTATTGAATTAATGCTAGCTGAAAGGAAGTTTTAAGGCTCTAACAGTAGGGAAAGTGGGTAGAAAATTTCAAAATCCATCCACACATGAGAGAAAGAATGTATACTTGAAAATGAGTTCTAACACTGACAAGGTCTGTGAACTTAGTTTTTTTAATTTACAATAAAGGTACTGCCATAACTCATAGTATTACTGTGATTGGTATATTAGTTAATATGTATAGAGTCTAGAATGAAGTCACACATCATTCTATGAAGTTCACAGTTAAAGAAGATTGTGTTCACAGATAATGATTATTGTGTAACATTTGAGAATTCATACTAAGTTGGAAGAGGTGTTTTATGAGACTTTATCAGATAGTTGTTAACTGAGTTTAAGATGACATTTTAAATGATCTGTTTATTCACTGACTCACAAACTTTATTCATATTTTGTAATCTCACAAAGATTTTAAGTGCTCTCATATTATTTGTCTTTCAGATTGAGGCAATGCTTTTTGCCAAAAGAAATACTGTCATATATTGACTGACATTTTCTGCTCATTAGCATATTTACATAGTGACATTAACAGAAAAAATCTCTGCAAACAATAAAGAGCAACAAACATATAGATCCTAAATTAATGACTAGAGGAATGCATTCTGAATGTAAAGAAATTTTATGGTTTTGCAAAGGCAATTGCACTGTAAACAGTTTCAGTAATTAGACAGCTGATAATCATAGAAAGGTATTCTATACTCATGGATTCGAAGAATTAATGTTGTTAAAATGTCCATGCCACTCAAAGCAGTCTATAGATTCAATGCAATCCCTACCAAAACACCAACAGCATTTTTCACAGAACTAGAATAAAAAAATACTAAAATTTGTATGAAACCACCAAAGACCCCAAATAGCCATAACAATCTTGAGAAAGAAAAACAAAGCAGCAGGTATCACAATCCCAGATTTCAAGGTAAATTACAAAGCCATAGTAATCAAAACGGTATGGTACTGGCACTAAAATAGACGCAGAGATCAATGGAACAGAATAGAGAGCTCAGAAATAAACCCACAATTATATGGTCAATTGATCCACAACAAAGGACGCAGGAATATGCAATGGAGAAAGAGAGTTTTCCCAACATTTGTTGGGAAAACTGGAGAGCTCCATGAAAAAGAATAAAACTGGGCTGCTTTCTCACACAAGACACAAAAGTAAACTTGAAATGGATTAAAGACCTACATGTGGGACATGAAGCCATAAAACTCGTAGAAAAAAACCACAGGCAGTAATTTCTTTGGCATCAGCTTTCATAACATTTTTCTAAATATGTCTCCTGAGGCAAGAAAAACAAAAGCAAAATAAACTACTGGGTCTACAGCAAAATAAAAAGCATTTGCACAGTGAAGGAAAACATCAACAAATGAAAAGGCAACGTACTGAATGGGAGAAGATATTTACAAGTGGTATATCCAATAAGGGGCTAGTATCCAAAATATATAAAGAACTTACATAACTTAACATCAAAAAACTCCAAATAATCTTATTAAAACATGAACAGAAGACTTGAAGAGATATGTTCCCAAAGAAGTCATTTAGATGGCCAACAGGCACATGCTCAACATCATTATTCATCCAGGAAATACAAATCAAAACCACAGTGAGATATCACCTTATACATGTTAAAATGGCTAGAATAATAAAGACAATAAATAACAAGTGTTGGCAAGAATGCAGAGAAATAGGAGAAATGTAAACTGGTGTGGCAACAGCAGAAAACATTGTGGAGTTTCCTCAAAAAATTAAAAATAGAAATACGATACAATCCAGTGAAATATCCACTGGATATTTACTCAAAGAAAATAAGAACGCTCGTTTGAAAAGGAATATGCATTCTTATATTTACTGCAGTATTATTTACAATAGCTAAGATGCGGAAGCAACCCAAGGACCCATCAATAGATAAATGGATAAAGAAGATGTGGTATACACAGGCAATGGGATATTACTCAGCCATGCTATTTATGACATAGATGAATCTGGAGGATATTATGTTAAGTGAAATAAGTCAGAGAAAGACAAATACCACATAATTCCACTTATGTGTGGAATCTATAAAAAACAAAACAAATGAATAAACAAACAAAAAGAAGAAGCAGACTCATAAATACAGAGAACAAACTGATGGTTGCCAGAGGAGAGAATGGGCAAAATGGGTGAAGGGGAGTGGGAATACAATCTTCCAGTAGTGGAATGAATAAGTCATGGGGATAAAAGGTACAGCACAGGGAATACAGTCAATGATACTGTAGTAGCATTATATGGTGACAGATGGTAGCTACATACACTTGTAGCGAGCAGAGCAGAGCATATGGACTTGTCGAATCACTATGTTGTACACTTGAAACTAATGTGACATTGTGTGTCAACTATACCACAACAATTAAAAAAAGTGGGATCAAGAAAAATGATAGCTAATAATATAATGTTGGTTTTCTAGTTTGGGATAAATAAGAATAAAGAATTATTGTACATTTTCTACAGCTCATAGGAAAGACTTTCCATGTTTCTGTTGCAAATTGAAATGAACAAATCAGGAAGTATTGCTAAGTGATTAATGTGTGCCAAAATTTGGGCTAAAAACGTACATTTTATAAATAATCAATTCAAACATTCTGCAATGGTTCAGTGTTTTGAAATACATAGTCGGTTATTTATTCGTCATTTATTTATTGACTAGCAAGTTTCAATAACACAGATCAAAATATAAATAATCAGAAGTGTCGACAATAATCTAATACTTTGGGTCCATTTTCAGTGTTAAAATCACTAGAACAAACGATCTTTATAGTTATCTACAAGCCTCATAGGTTTGATACATATATATATACACACATACACACACACACACTGAAGACACCTATCATACTCTGGACAGAAATGACTAAACAGTAAAATCTCTGCTCATCTTCCTGTACCTTTTGTCAGAAATGTCAAAGAATCCACCATGTTTTAAAGAATTAGAAGATACAATTTCAGCTTACAATTGCTATATGAAGAGCAGCATTTTTTTCTATCCAAAGCTGGGATGGTATAAGATTCCCCCAACTGCTAATGTGCAAGACAGATACTATGCTGAGAGCCAAGACAGCAGAACAAAACAGTGTCCTCAAAACAGAGTGAGCAAAGAATCATCAGGGTCCTGCAAATCGTTAAAAGAAGCCCTTCTAAAAATAATACAAATAGAACAGACATTTGCGGGGGGGGGGGGTGATTATTGGCACACATTGCACTTCACATTCATTCACTCATTTAACCCTCAGAAGACCTTTTCACATAGGTCCTATTATTGTCCTTGTATTACTGATGAGAAAACTAAGAGGTAAGAATTTCAGTGACTTGTCTAGCATCACAAGGTAATGTGTAAGTAGCAGGGCTGAGGTTTGAACAAAGGTCTTTCTATATTGGGTACAAATAGAAAAAGCAATGTCTCATTAATTTAATTACAATTGAAAGTCCTCAGAAAAAGGCACATTTTGTCTCAACTATGCCAACGTGCAAAAGAATGCTTTTCATTTTTAAATTTAGTTTTTTAGTCAAAGATCTGTAGATAAATAACATAATTTTTAATAAAACATGTATTTAAACAAAATTTCTTTATGACCAAATATAGAACAGTAAAAAAAGGAAAAAAATCATAAACTAAGCCAGAAAATCCCTTTACTCATTAAACAAAAATTGAGATCACATTCAATGACCATAATATAATTAGTACTAACAAAATTTAAGAAATAAAAAGTATGGAAATTTAAGAATCCTAAATAATTATTGTAACAAATAAATATCTAGGACAATATCAGATCATGTAGAATATAAAGAAAATGATACTACTATCCATTAACAGTCTAATTTATTCCTTAATATTTCAAAACTTCAATAAGAGGGGTTGCTGGATGGCTCAGTCAGTTAAGCGTCCGACTCTTGATTTTGGCTCAGGTCATGATTTCACTATTTGTGAGTCTGAGCCCTGCTTAGGGCTCTACACTGACAGCGTGGGGTATGGGGCACCTGCTAGGGATTCTCCCCACTCCCACCCCACCTTGCCACCTCTCTTCCCTCCCCTGCGTGCGCATGCACACACAGATGGGCGCTTGCGGGTGCACAGGCATACTCTTTCTCAAAATAAATAAACTTTAAAAAAAGCTTTAAAAAAATTGAGGAAAAAATATATTAATCGAACAAAAAAGTTAGATAAGTTAAAGAAAAAAAACGAAATAGGAATCAACAAATATAACCTAAGTCAGCAAATCAGAATACAGGAAAACAACAAGTGATAAGTTCTCATAGCTTGATAAAGAAAATGTAGACAAAATTCTAAAAAATATAATCCAGGAGTATTGGAATTCACCTCGATACATAAAATAAGGAATAATAAAGAAAACTAACAGACAATAAAATGTAAAAAAGCTTTTGTGAATATTTAAAAAATATCAGTGAAAGGTTTATTTCCTATGTTAGAAAGTAAAAATCACACTAAACAAAGGAAGATAATTAAAAAGTTACTAAGGAAACACTTTAAAGGATAAGTTCTTTCAAACTTTCAAGGCAATACTTTCTTTTCTTTTTTTTTTTTTTTTTTCAACATTTATTTATTTTTGGGACAGAGAGAGACAGAGCATGAACGGGGGAGGGGCAGAGAGAGAGGGAGACACAGAATCGGAAACAGGCTCCAGGCTCTGAGCCATCAGCCCAGAGCCTGACGCGGGGCTCGAACTCACAGAGTGCGAGATCGTGACCTGGCTGAAGTCGGACGCCCAACCGACTGCGCCACCCAGGCGCCCCTCAAGGCAATACTTTCCATTCCATGCATACTTTTCCTAAGTTTTAGAATTTAGAATAAATAAATATATTCTTTTAAATTAATGTAAAAAACCAATAAAGGATAATTATCTAATTTATTTTATGTGGTTAATACAATACTGATACCAAAGTAAAATGTCTGCCCACTATACCAAAAAATTATACATCAATCCCTACGATATAAAAGATCTATAAATGATACTTTACACAGTACACATACATAAGAGTTGTCTGAATAGTGCTGGTTCCAGGAATATAAGAACACTACAAGTTCTAAGTTGTGATAGGCAGTGACTTACAAATGACTTACAGAAGGGTGCACAGTTATTTAAAAACAATAATAACACTGAATAAAATTCCTCTCCTTTTCATTATAACCATGCGCTGGAAATTAAGGATTAATGTCCTATTATATAAGAAGGTCCTAAAAATAGTGACTGTAAATAGTGGCATGTCAAAAAAAAAAAAAAAAAAAAAAAGGCAAAGGGTATGAGGTTAAAACTGTTACAATTCATGAAAGCTAAAATACAGACACCCACCTTCCAGAGCCAACAGCATCTGAACCAGTGATGAGAATACACGTTTGAGTTCCTGTTCAATTAGCAATCATGAAAGATGGCCTAAATTGACCCTAGGGTACAAATAAATACTCTGGAAGTATTTGACATGCCATAGTGTATTATGTATATATACATATTTCTTAGAAGTATGAAAATAAATAATTTTAGATTTTAACTTTTATATACCTTTTGGTATTTCTAAATGTCTTCAGCAGGCACTTACAATTTTAAAAAATATATAAATTACAAAAATGACTCTCTCTCTCCATATGTGTGTGTGTGTGTGTGTGTGTGTGTGTGTGTGTAATATTTCGATGAGGCAAAAGGAATACTGCTATATATTATAGTTGCAAACCACCACAGGATCCTTAAGATAAGAAAGAACATCCCAACAACCTCCCGTTTAGGAAGTTGGTTGAATGGCATGGGAGTCACTGGTAAATAATTATTACTTTTATGATACAAATGTTTTTGAAGGGCAGCTAAAGTCCTTATTAAAAATGTATTATGCCCCTGTGAAATTTCTCCACCCCTAAGATTAATGTATTTGAGGAAGATGGAGTATTTTTCTACCTCGTAATCCCACATGAAGGATAATTTTGGGCAGTGCCACAGGTTAAGTGTGTATCATGAAGTTCACTTTCCTCTCCACTGCCATTTCTCTCCGTTAATTCAATGAAAAGTCCACCAAAATACAGTATGACTCAGAATACGGAAGCTGTGGCTACGCAAGAAAAGTTCATTCAAAATTGATTTCCTTTCAGGAATCCCTGATATTCTTCATTCCAATTGTTCCCCTCTACTGTAGGCCTCGGTAAACACTTAAGCAAGTTGCCACGCGCTGCAGCCTGCTGGAGACATGAAGGAATGTAGAGCGGGATAATCACAACATCATCAACCCAATTCTCCAAGGTAGCTGGCCAATAATGCTGTTCTAATTGAATAACTTATCCACAGCTATTTCCCTTGGGAGAGCCAAAGGCTCAGCCTCCGCTAAGAGGCAGATGGTGCCGCATATACAATGAAACCTGTAATTTTCTCTTGCCATTGGACATGCTAACAGTGGGCTGTTTCTGCTTATTCTTTAATATTTTATTTTAATAGTCCCTTCCCAAATTATAATGTACCATGAAGCAGCGAAAGATGGATTGAGTGATACATATCATGTTTAATTTATCACACCTCTAGCTCACCGAACAACTCACTTGGTAATCAGCAGGAGTATATGTCAGTCAGGTGCAAACTGATATGAAAGCAACAGAAAAGAACCCAATTAAAACCAAAAGGGGAGATGAGTCTTCAGGGTGGCATGGCATTAACTAGCAGCAAAGTATGGAACATCAAATGCATTCTAATTCCAATTTTTTTAGTGGTAATTTGCAGTGGAATATGCATACCCTGTGTATTTGGTAAGACAATGGAAAGACTGCGTTTTGCTCGACCGATTTGACCACCGGGCTCTAAAGGAGGGTGAAGGGCTATGCAGCTGCTTGGTTTTGATCTTCCACTGGCAGCCAAAATTTTAAGAGGAAAGTGCAGGCTTAAGGGGTAAGCAGTGACAGCCCATCAGTGGTCTAACAACAAGACAAATGACAGGCCCACAGGCACACCGAGGACGGCCAGCCCGTCAGCTTTGAAGACTGCCAAATGGCAGCTACAGAGATGGAAGGTCATTCAGACTTGAACGTTTGGGTCTTGCTGGGGTCTTTCTGCCCTGGAAACATTCTTCCATACAGAGAGCCCCCCCTGGAAGAGTGAAAAGTCACCAAAATTAAATGGACACAAAGAAAGGAGACCTGTCACTATTGTACGATACTTCTTGGGCAAAAACCACGTCATGAAGCCCCCACTTAGCAAAGATCTGTCTCTGCAATTTACCTAAGAGGAGGAATGCTTTCATAGCCCTAGTGAATACGTAGACTATTGCTGCTGTTTGTCAGAAATGCCAAGACACACAAGAAAGCTCTTGGTGTCAGAGGGCAGCGCGGATCTGCCTGTGGTAATTGAAAACAGCGATGAGATTGGGTTGATTTTATTTTGGAAAAGGTAAATCAGTGCTGCAGCACGATGACATGGATAATTCATGAAGCTGCTGGTTTGTACCAGACACCCAACATGTCTTTCAGAAGGAAATGACACAACAATTAATGTGTCAGATAATAATGTGCCACTTGGAGAAAGATAATTGTAGCCGGCATTAGATAGTTATTAGGTCAGAACGCACACTCATGCTTTCAAAGGCAACAGTCTATTCATGCTGACATCCCACTGTAAGTAAAGTATTGTGTTCATAAGCACACAGGCTACAGCCAGGGATGCTGAGTTCTATCTGATTTTTCTCTGCTTGGAATAATACTCTCATGATTCCCTAAACAACACCCTCAGTCATGTGAAACACAGGTGAAGGTATTGAAAGAAATGGAGAGATAAATGAGGGGCTTTGCTACTTGCATAAAATAAAGTATAAGCAGTGTCCCCAAGAAGGTTTGAGCATATGCAACAAAAACTATCAGATCTGAGTTTGTTCACATGTAAAAGATAGACTGTCCTTCTGGTGATTTAATATATAAGCATATCAATCAATCACAACATGGCCTCCAAAGTCATTTCACCTCACTGACACTCCATTTCTTCATTTGAAAGATGCAAATAGGAAAATATGCTATATATTTAACTTCAAGATCTACTGAGGAGGTCAAGATAAAAGGATATGAGAAAATATTTTGCAAATATAAAGGACTGTGTCAATATAATATAGCCAATGTGCCTACTGGAGATCAAATGTATTACCTTTTGTACAGAGATGATTTTACTCCAAGAAAAACTGGGCAAAGTCTTAGGTACTTAAAAGCAGAAGAATATATAGTGGATAGGGGTTCTCTTAAGACCATCTTCCCTGTACTGAACTAAATACTTTATCCAACTAAGAAAGATAAACTAAAAAATATGATTATTGTATATGCACATACTTCTGCTTTTTTACTCAAGCATAGTTGAGATATGAAAAATCATATTTAGCTATATTGTTGGAAGGAGAGAAACACTGTTTGGGGGTATTTTATCTGTAGAATCCATTGAACTGGTTGTTGCTGTAAAGGTATTTAAAATAAATAAAATGTGATTATTTGTATGTAAATACAATAAAGCTCCAATTCAAGGTGTTCAATTGTACCTCATGGACAAGAACGGGACAACACCTTGTCCTTTGTGAGGATGCTTCCCCAAGTGATATATAGACCACAAACAGTAAAAGAAAAAGTTTACAGTGAGGTCCTTGACCTTGAGTAGCATACGACAGACATTCTTACCTGAAAGAGATTTTGTTAGGGGAAATCAAACTACTATGTAACAAACAGGTAATTAAAGTAGGTTGTGCTAAGAGAGAGGAGAGATGGTAAACTAACCTGCTGAAGGTAAATACTAATTAAGATTAGAGATTACAGGAATGTCTGTTTTAACACCATATAAGTATTCCTTAAAAAACTTTCTTTTCTGCAAAAAATGCCTAAAAAATTAACAGAGCTTATAGGAAAAACAGGGCTGGGACCAATCACTCAAAAATCACAGAACATAGTAAAAAAAAAAAAAAAAAAAAAAGTGAATGCAATCCATTTACATCTTCATCATCATTTGCACACACAACATGGTCAGTCCATCTTTTTCGGTCTTAAACCTGAAGCCTTGTATTTCCTCCTTCAAAACTTAGTACAGTGAGGAACTTTGATCAAAATTAACAATATAGATGGTTCCAATTCCTCCAAGATACAGTAGCCCCATTCCTGCCAGCTCCCCCCATTACACTAAAACAACAACAATAAAACTCTGGACAGAGTATCAGCACAGGAGGTCTCTGCAAGGTGAAAGAAGGCTGATTGCTGAGGACCTCAGGACTTGAAAAACAGCATGACGGTGAGCTTTGTGGGTTTCCTTATTACTCCCCATATATCCCAGATAGCGTACTTCAGAAGCCACCAACTCATAACCACCAACAGGCATAGACATAAAAAGCTCCAAGAAAATCCTGTATCCTCTTGCCAAAGGCCTGGGGAAACAGTGGTCTAATAATAGAAAAACATTTTGGCAACACCCACCCTACTTCAGCCAAAACTGAAGGGAAAAACTCCTGAATCTCCACATCCACCTGGCATGAGTGAAGCTGAATGAAGTGTTGGGAGGTGGGGCTCAGGGTTCACTGGTACTCTCTCCTCCTTGTCCCCTCCCTGGTAGCCGTGGGGCCGAAGGGGAGCTGATCTTATACTCTCTGTGTGGGTTGGTGCTCTATGGTCTCTGGGACATTATCAGCTAGAAAAAGAGGGAGTTGAACTTCAACCTCAATTTATAACCATCTGCTATAAGTACTATGAGTCAGTGCCCCACTTGGATGAAGTCTTTTAAAAATAATCTTTTCTTGAAAGTGATATCACTTCCATCTTGATATTCAAGAGAAGTCACTAAGTCCAACTTATCTCGAAGGGAAGGGGATTAAGTTCTGCCTCTTGATAGAAGACGTAGTGGAGACTTTGTAGACTATCTTTTAAGCCACCACAGAGGCTCTTCTAGAGTGTTCAAGGAAGAGGGTGCAACACATGTAGAAAGGCCCAAAGTTTGGAGTTGAAAACCCATAAACCCATGGTCCTTCTGATCACCTGATATTGGTAGCCACTGAGTGAGGCAGTGGTAAGCAAAAATGAACAATCTGGCATGGGATAGCAGCCCTAGGAAACTAATGTAACTCTTGCCTCAAAACTGGCAATCCCTCCCTTTTCTCCTGTGTGACCTCATCTTGTGGTTTACTAATAAAATAGATGAGACCAGATAAAATCAATCTCATCTTTCCACCAAGCCCATAAATGCACTGGTGTCTATACACGTAGTTGGCCCTGTCTTATGGTCCCTCTTCCTATCAGACCATCTCTCTACTACTCTTTCTTACCCAGTTTGATCACCCAATTACCCCCTTTCTATTCTGTAATAGTATCAGTCTCTACTGGATCATTTCCATTTGCTTAAAAACATGCCTTGATACAAATACTCTTTTTTCTCCCTTGACCTCATATCCCTCCCAAAATACTGTTTATTTTTTCTGCTTCCCCAACAGTTAATCTCCCCAAAGAGTTGTCAATATACAGTTTCCACCTTCGTACTTCTTCCTTGTTGTCTTATTTAGTTTTATCATGTTTTTCTTTCCACCATTCTGCTGAAATACCTCCTATCAGGGTCACTAATGTCTTGCATTTTGCCAGTTCTCTGCCTTCATTTTATGCATCTCGCAGCAGTTGACAGTGGTTTACCACTCCCTTTTATCTGCCACTTTCAGCATTAGGCATCTGCAGATCTTATCCCACCATCATTTCCATGACAGGTTGAAATAATTTGGGGAATGGCATTTGCAAGTAGATACTGATTCTCAGTCTTTGTGTGTGTGTGTGTGTGTGTGCGCGCGCGCGCGCACATGTGTGTGTGTGTGTCTGTGCGCACGCATGTGCATGTGCTGGGGTGTATCTTTTTAAAACTTGTTAGAAGGTTTGGGATTAATTATTTTGTCTTAGTTTCATTACACTCATATACTTGGGCCAAATATTCTAGGAACTGAAGGACATTTAGAGATGGCCTGAAAAGCCACAATCAATGGCCAAAATAATTTTAAGCAAAACTAGAATCTGTGTTATCAAGGGTTCACTTACAAAACATAAATACATATTAAGATTGCCAAATACCATAAGCAAGCAGATTCTACATTTTTTTTCACATCTGTTATGCTTGTTTGTTTTTCTGCCTAGGGGCAGATAAGGAATATAGATAGATGTGCATGTTTTCCAGAATAAGGTTCCAAGTTGAGAACATAGCTCAGTACCTAGAATGGGTCTGGGTTGCAGACAATCTTATGATACCAGATGTGAGACGTGGAAGAGAATCGTGTTTAACAAGAATGTTTCTAAGTGTTATCCCAGATACGACAAAGGAAGACTAGCAAAAATCCAGATTAGTACTACAGGGAAGTAGGACTAGAAGGGGGCATGAGGGTGGTGGTGTCTTTGCTCATGTTGATGCATTCTCCACAGGGGTAGCTGGTCTACGTTGAAGCATATAATGAGAGAAATGAGAGAGACGTAGAGGATGAGAGAGAATGAGTGAGAGAGAGAGAGGAGACAGAGAGAGAGGTTGGGGGAGAGGGAGAGATGGACACAGCAGCTACTAATCAATCTGAGAGAGAGAGAGAGAGGGAGAGAGAGAGAAAGGGATCAGGCGAGACTGGAGATGGAGAGAAGAAGGACACAGGAGCTACTAATCAATGGTAGATACAGAAATAGGTGTTTAAATATACTTGCTCCCTCATCTTTCTCGAGGATTAGTTCTGCTTCCTGTATCTCCCTCATGGGATTAATAAGATTTTCCCAGTCTCCACTGTGACAGCTGACTTAAGCATGCATCCTTCTCAATGTCATTTCACCACTCCATTGCTCATCTTTACATACTTCCTAAATACCTACTTGCATTCAAAGTCTTGCCTCAGGATTTGTTTGTGGAGGAATGAAAACCAAAATGCCACCTAACCTGTTGGAAGTCCTGGTCCAAAGAAACATGTGTTAGGAGTTGAATTGTATCCCCTCCAAAATTCAAATGATGAACTCCCTAGTACCTCAGAATGTAACATCATTTGGAAACAGAGTTGTGACAGATGTGATTCGTTAACATTAAAATGGATCCCTACTCCAATGTAACTGGGGAGAAATTTGGACACAGAGATAGACATACATACAGAGAACATATCAAGTGAACAAGAAGGCAGAGATTGGGGTTGCCATGGACTGAATTTGTCCTCCCCCAAATCATGTTGAAGCTCTAACTCTCAATATGACTGTATTTGGAGATAGGGCCAATAAAAAGGGAATTAAGGTTAAATGAAGTCTTAAGGGTGGGGCTGTGATCTGATAGGATTAGTGTTTTATAAGAAGAAACACCAGAGTGTTCTCTCTGTCCTTCAACACAGAAAGAAGATGGCTGTCTCTGAGCCAGGAACAGAGCTCTGACCAGAAACCGAATCAGCCACCATTTTGATCTTGGACTTCCTAGCCTTGAGAACTATGAGAAATAAACACAAATACAGGGGTGATACATCTACAAGCCCAAGACACCAAAGACGGTCAGAAAACCACCAGAAGCCAGGAGGCATAGTATAGAGGGAGCTCACAGCCCTCAGAAGGAACCAGCCCTGCCTACACCATAATCTCAGACTTCTAGTCTCCACAACTGTCAGACAATACATTTCTGTTATTCAAGGCATCTAGTGTGTGGTGCTTTGTTACAGCAGCCCTAGAAAACTAACACAATGCCCAACTAAAAGACCAAGGCAGTGGATATAACATTAGCCAGTCTCTGAGGCCCCATGGCTTGGCTGAGCTCGACCTCTATTTTAGTGTCCATCCACAGGAAAGCCAGAAACTGAGTCAGATGTTGGACTTATTCCCAAGGGTGGGATGTGTGTCTGTCACAGACCAGTCTTCAGCATTTTTCTTATAACACCACCCCTGTCTCTTTAACAGATATAAAGATTTTACCTTATTGCTATTTTTTTCCCTCAGTATGGTCTAGACCTAACAATACTCAGTAAATTGTAACCAATTGCTATAAAGGGCCTTTTACTTTTGCTCAAAAGTCTCTTTTCCTCAAGGAAAATCAAGGAATATCACAAACTTAGCTTTTAAGGAAAAGTCCTATGCATGGAAAAATGAACAAGTGTATCAAAACTTAATAAAAATAAAAGGATATACACATAAATAACTTAGGTCTGGGCCAGAGTCTTGGAATCAGGACCAGAATTTCTGAATTCTAAGATGGGTTTTGCTGCTACCAGTTAAGCAAATTTGGAAAAGTCTACCTCTCCTCTTGAGACTGCCATTTCCTCTTCAAGATGAGACAATTGGACTGAGCTCCCTCGTAACACATGGGCCTTAAGAATCCCCGTATTCCTCTGTTACCTGTGATTCAACCTCATCTGTACCAGGCTCTGTTCCTGGCAGGATTTGGGACCATGGGATTCATGGAGCCATGGGATAAAACCAGGTGGGTATGGAAGGTTCTGGCTTTCCTACATAGTTTGAGTGCCAGACCCAACCAACAAATACACATTTGCCAGCAATGACCTTGTGGAGATTTTTCAAATGCTGAACAATTATGCCCATAGATTTTCCCATTATTTTTAGCCTCACTTCATGTTTTGTTTCATTTTGTTTTATAAAATGATTTTTGGAACCCTCTCTATTATAGAAACTTTGACAGTATTGGCAATCATGGTAATTTTCTCCCCCACACTGTGATTTAGTGTGGACTCAGCCTTTTTCCAGAGAATTTACCTACTGCAGAGGTTGAGCTCTGTTTTTCTCTTATTCCAAGCCCCTTTTACTTCCTTCAGATATAATAGCAAAAAGAACTGGCTGTGGATAGATTTTTTTTATAAGGTTTTTTGGTTCTATTATCATTGAAATAATAAATTTTGAAATATAAATTCTATACTCAATATAATCCTAACAAAGAGCATAGTCTTTCATAAGTATAAGATGTATCAAAACTTGAATTCAGAGAAAGTGGAATATCAATTTAGTTTATGCAATGTTGAGACTTCATGAATAAGAAAGAATTTGCTTTGGACTTAAAAATTTTTTTAGGGGCGCCTGGGTGGCGCAGTCGGTTAAGCGTCCGACTTCAGCCAGGTCACGATCTCGCGGTCTGTGAGTTCGAGCCCCGCGTCAGGCTCTGGGCTGATGGCTCGGAGCCTGGAGCCTGTTTCCGATTCTGTGTCTCCCTCTCTCTCTGACCCTCCCCCGTTCATGCTCTGTCTCTCTCTGTCCCAAAAATAAATAAAAAACGTTGAAAAAAAAATTTAAAAAAAAATTTTTTTTTAAATGTTTATTTATTTTTGAGAGAGAGAGAGAGAGAGAGAGACAGAGCATGAGCAGGGGAGAAGAGAGAGAGAGAGACACAGAATCTGAAGCAGGCTCCAGGCTCTGAGCTGTTAGCACACACACGGGGCTCGAACTCACAGATCACAAGATCACGACCCGAGCTGAAGTCGGACACTTAACCGACTGAGCCACCCAGGGGCCCCTGCTTTGGACTTTGAATGAGCTTTATATACAAAGGCAGTAATTAGGGTAGACATTATTGGATAAGAACCAATGTGAGCAAAGGTGGAATAAGAAAGGCATTGACCATATTTACAGGCACTTCTAGACTAGAAAGGATCTTAAAGTAACCTCTTAATGGCTATGAGGTTTTCTTCTAAGGTGATGAAAATGTGTCGGAACTAGATAGGAGTACTGTTTCCACAACACTGTGCATGTACTAAATGCCACTAAATTGTTCACTTTAAAGTGGTTAATTTTATGTTATGAGAATTTCGCTTCAATTAAAAAAAAAGTGAAAGAATCTTAAACGGTAGGCAACACCTCGTGGCTCAGTTGGTTGAGTGTCCGACTCTTGATTTCAGCTCAGGTCATGATCTTTCAGTTCATCAGTTCAAGCCCTGCGCTGGGCTCTGCACTGACAGTGCTTGGGATTCTCTCTCTCTCTTTCTCTCTCTCTCTCTCACTCTGACTCTCACTCACTCTTTCTCTCTCTCTCACTCTCTCTCAAAATTGGAATTTATGGAGGTGGAGAAGACACATGATCAAAACAACAGAAGATAGTGACAACTCTGGAAATGTATCAAATGGGGATGTATATGAAGTGGGGAGAGCACTTACATGGTTATTGAAGTAGTCTACCTTGTAATCTAAAACCAACGCATAATCTTTTCTTTGAACATCCTTTTGTGTAAATTTCCAAACATACATAAAGTTAGAGAATATAGGTCAATGAATTGCATACACGTATCACCCAACTTCAATAATTTTCAATATTTTGCTGAGCTGTTTTCATCTGTTTCCCTCCCTACTGCACCAACTCATCTTCACACATTGTTTTACTTTGCTTCCTTAGTATTTTAAGGGAAATCCTAGATATCATAACTTTTCACCAGAAATAAACTTCAGAGTACATCTTCAACTTATTAAGACATCTGTTTTCTCCTCCTCCTTCCGATCAAACAGTGCATGCAATAGAATTACGAGCAAATTCTTAATACCATCCAATGTTTCCCTGATTATACTGAAGGTAAGTTTGAATAGTTAAGTTGTTCTAATGAGATCTAAACTTATTATGTAACTTAAATGTCTTTTATCCTACAATGACACCCTGATCCTTTTTTATTAGGCCATTGATTTGTTGGAGAAAATGTGTTACTTCTCTTGCAGAATACTCTACCTCCTGTATTTGGATGCTTGCTGCCAAACAGCCCCATCTTGGATGAGTGGAAACCACTCCAAGTTGGATTCTGTTCCCTATTGATATAAAAATGGTACAGAGAGACCATAATCAAAGATTTGGAACGCATATTGTTATCACTTCTCACTGCTTCTAGGAAATTTCAGAGGACAGAGCTAAATGTGCATATATTCACACAAAAACTGAGCTTACAGTGATAGTTACAATCAAATATAAGGTAACATAGTTTCTTTTTTTATTATTTTATTTTATTTTTGAGAGAGAGAGAGAGAGACAGAGTGTGAGTGGAGGAGGGGCAGAGAGAGAGGGAGACACAGAATCTGAAGCAGGCTCCGGGCTCTGAGCTGTCAGCACAGAGCCCCACGTGGGGCTTGAACCCACAGGCTGTGGAATCATGACCTGAGCCAAAGTTGGACGCTTAACCAACTGAGCCACCCAGGTGCCCCTACATAGTTACATTTAATTCCCTTGGTTGAATTTTTTTTATTGTTAACCTTAAAATTGTCAGTTATTTCACCAGTAGAAATGTTTATTTGGGAATAGCTGACAGTTGTAATTTAGGACATGCAAACTATGGCAGAACTACAAGCAAGTCCAGAGAACAAAGAGGAATGCTCTTTTATACAGGAAAGGGGGAGAGAGTTTGGGAGGGGCTGTTACAAATCAAAAGTCCATTGGAATAAACTGGGAGTTGGAAGTGCAGTGGCTTTTCATTGGCTGACTTATGAAGGTCTCTCAGTAGCTAAGCTGTTGCCAGGGAAAGAGAAAATCCTTCTTCTTCCTGCTGGGGTGTAAAGTATAAGCTTCTTCCTGCTGGGAATGCAAGCCACCTCTCTTTTGTTGTGGTCTACAATTAAGGATGAGTGGTAGGGTGTAAGAACCCTCCCATCTGGCCTCCCATCTATATTTTAAATAAAGTTTCCTATATTCAGTTTCATAGTATTATCTCATGGTGAAAACAGTTTTTAATTTAATTAGCGAAATTATTTGTAAAACACTTTTGAAATGATAATATAATATTCCAACTGATGATTATACTACTGAAAGCAGCTTGCATTTTCTTTGCCAGGAGATCTTTGAGATCACTTTTTTCAACATTACTCAAATTGGTGGTGTGCCAATTCCTTTTGGCTTTATTTGCAAACACCTGTCAATACTGTCTCTCTATTTCCATTCCTACTACCATTGCCCTAATTCGTTTTATCAATCCTTCTAAAACAGGTTATTTCATATTCTCATAATATGTTTCTCTCCTTCTCAACTTCTACTTCTCCAAGATCTATATGTTTCTCTCAGAGATAATATTTCTAAGACACAGATTTGATTCAAAAAATAAGCAAAAGGAGCTAAACTTCAGTGGCTCCTCATTTCTGCTTAGCGAAATCCAGACTCCTTGCCCTGAAGGTGAAGGCCCACCTCCACAGGATAATATGCAATATTGTCAAATGTCATTGGAACTCATGGTCTATAGCTTGCTGACATCCAGAGGTCTGCCCCTATGGGTACAGAACTCAGCATTCCTGTGTATCTGCTTTAGAATGTACTATATATGGGAAAGACAGACAAAGGGACTGACATCCCAAGGCTCTCAGAAAACAATTGAAAAATGTCTCATTAGATCTCTCTCTCTCTCTCTCTCTCTCTTTTTAAATCTCTCTTTGGCTGCTCTTCAACTATTTTTTCCTTCTTTGACCCTTTTTCTGAACATTATCACTAATCTGACTTCACTGAATCTTTTTCTTGGATTTTTTTCCTGGAAACTTCATGTTTTTATCTGTTCCTTCATATAGAGTAATTAATTCTCCTCCAGTTCTCACTTTGAAAGTTCTATCTGCAAAGAAGCCGTGTATGTAGTAAAACAATGGTATCACCTAGTAATAGGACTCATTTTCCTTACAGTTAGAAGCTACATTTTATAACTTAAATATATCTTTTTGTTTTCTCACCCATACTTCAGTGGTTTATCTATGTTTCACATAACTAGTTGCTCAGATATCCAAGTTTTCTTCTTTTACACAAAATTTGTCCCAAATTGCCTTCCCCCTGCTATATTCCAAGAGCGCTCTACACTCTGATGAGACAAAAACTCATTTACCCCTTTCTTTTTACTTCTATGATATTAAAGTGTCTCTAACTGTTTTGCATTTCCCATTATTTCCACCAACTGAAATCCCAATCATCATTCAAAATTCTATATGCCATCTTCTTCATGAATCTTTTCCCCCTGTTCCAATTCCAAGCTAGCCCTCTCTTAGAATTCCAGTACCATTTACAGATGTCCCACTTAGGTCATTTATGTTATTGTGCCTGGCATTATATTTGTCTGTGTCTACATATGTCTCCTTTATTAGGGTACATTTTGCCTGTGGGGATATCTTATTTTATTCACATCAAGTTTACCCAGTGAGTTAATAAATTCTATGTTGAAGTAAATAATAAATCTTACTATTACTTACATTTAAATAACCCCAAACCATCTGTATTCTGAGATTCAATAATGACTTAACTAATGTAAAAGACAGTGGACTTTGCTGAGAATCCAGTAAATCTTATAGACTCTCTCCCTATGAAAACAGGATAACTCTCAAAATTTTCAGTCATTTGCATGGTTTATTTGTTTTATTTTGCTGCCTCAGTGGAGCTGGAGAACTACTGTTCCCCTTGTTATTTCTATTTTCATGTCGAGGCTGTTTAACTCTTCTCCATGTTCTATTTAATTGTTTCCTAATTTGAAATTAGTGTGATTAGTGACAGCTCTTGAAAATAATTCCATTATAAAAGAAGAGTTTCTGTGTTGGAAAAATGTGTTCCACCCAACACACTACAGATACTCATTATGGAACTGAATCTTATTGAATACTCACTGAAGCGTGTGTGTGTGTGCGTGTGTGTGTGCGCGCGCGTGCACGCGCGTGCACGCGCACGTACTTGCTTGTGTGTGTGTTGGGGGAGGTGCATTGCTAGGTATTATCATTCATGTCAGGTACTCAGAGACAAATAAAGGAAAACAGAACCAGTTGGTACCTGAGAAAGTGTGGGCTGCTTACAGATGTGCAAAAAAATTCACGCATAAAATAAATTGTTAATTAATGTAATTATTCCACTGCTTTCCTTTGTAAGTCCCTTCCTTAGGGAACTATGAAAAAGCCAGATGCTGATCTGGGAAATGTCCCCAAATTATTCTTTTGAAAAATATTAACACTCCATTACAAAAGGTCTTGCCTGGAATAATACTGAAACTCAGCTCCCCATGACTAGCAATGTTTAGAAGTAGCAACATATTGGAGCAAACTGACTTTAGGGTGAGCATTTTCCAATGGATTAGGAATAATGTGAGCTTTAGAATTATCCTTTAATATTATCCCATTTCCAATGGCACAGGTAGATCTCTTCTGGTGATTAGTGGTATAAATGCCTTTGGAGACCTCCTTCTCACTAAATGTAACAGAGGTGGTAATTGCACAGTTCTTGGCCTTGAGTGGCTGCCCAGTCACACTACTTCTTCTGGTGCAGCTGGTGTGGTTGGTAGTGAATGCCACCATTGCTGTATCCCTCAGATCCCATGCAAATTGGTGGAATTTGTGAATTTGATTTGAATTAAAGGTGGAAAGAAAGATATAATTTCTCTTCTCTTGCTAAATGTAGAACGATCCTTTTGTGGGTACAGTGCTGTGATGGTGACTGTGGGTCAGAGGGAATTCTGAAACATGCCTGCCATTTTATGGTAACTCAGAACTCATTGGCTTTTTGTTGTTGTTGTTGTTGTTTGTTTTGTTTTGTTTAAGGCAATTATAGTAATAATACCCTGACATAGTAAGAACTTATGTTTTTGTGTGTGTGCGTGTGTAGATTAGGCTATTTGGAATTTTGAAAGAAGACCACAAGCTTACAAAATGGAATAAATTGGTAGCATCAAACATCAGGGCCAGTGGAGTTTTGGAGTGGAACTTTTAAAATAACAGAACTTAAGACTTCTGGTGACAGTGGCTGTATGTACACTGAGACCAGACCTGTGGTGTAGAGTAAAAAAAAAACAAAAACAAAAACAAAAAAACCCAAAAACTGTACAGTGTGTTTTAACTTTACACAAAAGGATAAAAATATAAAGAATAGGCATGATGATGGGGCGCCTGGTTGGCTCAGTTGGTTAAGGGTCTGACTTTGGCTCAGGTCATGATCTCGCGGTTCATGAGTTTGAGCCCTGCATCAGGCTTGGTGCTGACAGCTCAGAGTATGCAGCCTGCTTCAGATTCTGTGTCTTCCTTTTTCTCTCTCTACCCCTCTCCTGCTCACACTCTGTATCTCTCTCCCTCAAAAATAAAAAAACATTAAAAAATTAAAAAAAAAAAGAGTAGGCATGATGACATGTCTATAATATGGGACATGATATGTCTAACTCCTTCTTCCATTATGCAAGAGAAACATTATGAATGCCAAGGACCTTATGACAACACTGAGAAAATTAACGTAATGTTCACAGAAAGTAAACCACCTGGTTCTTCTTAAGGACTATCCACCCACTAAATTACCTTTGGTTCTCTATATTATAGTCGGTTAGTGAAACAAAAGAGTTAATTAAATTTGTTTATAAAATGTAGAGTTTGGATGATGAAAAAAATTAAATGTTGACATGTATGAGTGATTTGAATCTGAAGAACACAGAAACAATTTTTACCATGTGGTGATTTAAACTAAACTATATTTGAATCTAGAACCACTCTTAGAAGTATGCAGAGAGCACTTTTAGGGATGGAAGTCAATCATGCCTAGTTAAGTAGTCTATAACAAAAGGTAATTGAGTATACTCAAAACAGGTTCAAGCTTAGAGGGAGAGATTTTTACCAACTGTACAACTACTCAGACACAGCAAGTAAGAAGGAGAATTTTAACATCAGGTGAATAAGCACTAGATGTCTCAGTGACTGTGTACAAGTTGCTTGGTGGATAAACTGGAGCTAAGGGAGGGGGTATGGAAATTATGCTTTCTCTGAATTATCAGCCCAAATTGGGAATATTTGTACACTGCTGAGATGTTGGGCTAAGTTTCCTGGAATCCGCCCCTTTTATGTTTCTATGGAACTTGCCATTGTAGATCTTGTACATTACATTGAGTTATGTACTCAACTTGCTTACAGATCTTCATTCCCTAATGAACAAGTATGTGGTTCAAAGAAGGGTCTGTCTTGGGTTTATTTGTATTCTCTACACTGAGCTCAGTGATTGATGTTTACAAGGTACACAATAGATGGCAGACAGCCCAAATTCCTTCAAGTACTAAGATCTGTAATTCTGATGGCAAACTGATTTTTAACAACTCTGAAATACTTCAATTAATTATATGATTTGCAAAATTCTAATTTGAGATCAGTCATTCTGGGAAAATTCACAGGTCTCTAATGTGGATGAGTTGAGGTATCTTAACTATCTGAAGTAGGAGGGAAAGTTAAAAGCCGTTCCAAGGATTGCACAGTTGGTGGAAGATGGAGGTTATCATGTCATTATGGGGGCCTGAGCAGGAAAGGCTGCTTCTGGAAGGCTGGCAGAGTGCCTGATAATATCAACCATTAGTTCATCTTATGCAGGTTTTGTTTGAGGTTTTGGTGTTACACCTAGGCAACAGTTGACAGCAGTCCAAATTATGGTACTTGATACTGGGGGGAAAGATACATTTAGAAAGGTAAATGGAAAAACTATTCATGCATGTGTATTATTTAAGGGCAGAAGGGACTGGAATCACCCAAAGAAAGAATGTTTAAAAACACAAAGAGATGGAAAGAACTATAAAATAAACAAAACTTCCTTGGTAAAGATTAAATGGGGGGAAAGGAGATGCAAAATGAGGTTGTGCACCCCAGCGGTAGGAAGGTGTTTGCCAGTGAGAGCTGATGATGATGATGGTGGTGGTGAAGGAGACCCTGGTTATGGAAGAGACACTATTCAACACAAGCTGTTCTGGCATGCCGCTCACATGAACTCACTCCATCTCAGAGCAAGTACAAGCCAGTGGCGCTTTCACTCACAGTGTACAGACAAGGGAACTGCGGCTCGCTCAGAGTCACACTGATCAAAGTGGAGAATGCAGGATACAAATTTAAGCAGACTGACTACAGCCTAGAGAAAAGGAACTTGCAACAGAACTGCAGAAAAACTGGTACTTTCCAGGATACAGGAGGTCACCACATGCCCACATCAGGGCCTGACATGGTGTCTTCTCTAAATTCCTTGCGACAGCCATATCAGACATTGGTGGTCTGGCCCAAGAGAAGACAAGAGAGCAAGAGTAGTAACCTCTCTCAGCACACACTGCGTGGGCGCATGGTGACTTAGGGAAACAGTCTCCTGGCCAGAAACCACAGGGTGTTCTGTCCTGGGCCTGGCATGTTATATGCTCAGAACTTGGGAAATAACATAGTTTTCTACCTAGAACTATTAAGTACATTTCTGAAAAAACTAATCATTTGTTTTCTTCCCTATACCAAACAATGAAAATGTGCTTAGAAACTGTATCATTTGCAAAAGGAAAAGGAGAAGAAGGGAAAAGAGAGAGCTAGATCCCCCTTGGTCCCTCCATCTTTGGCCAATAAGAGAACAGACAAGGTACATGCTACATGTATCACAACACTGAATCTTTCAGGTAAATGTGTAGGTGAGCACCAAAATGGAGGTATGCACAAAAGAGCCACATGTCAACACTGAGTGTAACCTAAAGAAGCCCTCATGGTAAAGCAATAAAGGACGAAGGCTGATCACTCCTTATGAAATAGAAACTTAATATGTTGATTGTTCACTTTGAGGGGTAAAGAGCTACATGTGAATTACCTTTACCTTTACAACTATAACATCTAGCAGCCTACCACAATTCTTTAAAAAAGAAATAAACCTGGGGCGCCTTGATGCCTCACTCGGTTAAGTGTCTGACTTTGGCTCAGGTCATGATCTCGCAGTTTGTGAGTTTGAGCCCCGAGTCGGGCTCTGTGCTGAGAGCTCAGAGCCTGGAGCCTGCTTCGGATTCTGTGTCTCCCTCTCTCCCTATCCCTCTCCTGCTCACACTCTGTCTGCCTGTCTGTCGTCTCTCTCTCTCTCAAGAATAAATAAACATTTAAAAAAAAAAGCTCGCAAAAAATAATGAACAGCTTCTCCCAGTTGTTCTCCAGATAGATCCCCCATACCACAGAAATTCTTCAGAGTGCCTGCCCTCAATGCAGCTAAGGAGAGAGAGAGAAGAGTGATCTGCAGGCCTTGCTTAGCCGCTGGCTTCAAGTCCAGAAGCCCCACTTTTCTGTTTTACCAGTTTACACTTAAATGACTAAAAATAATGATTATTATCTTAGTTTGGGCTAATATAACAGAGTATCTAAACTGGTGGCTTCTAAAGAACAGAGATTTATTTCTCACAGTTCTGAAGGATGGAAGTCTGAGATCAGGGTCCCAGCTTGGTTGTTCTGGTGAAAGCCCTCCTCTGCGCTGCCTGCTGCCAAAGTCTCATTGTCTTTGTATGGAGGAAGAGGCCAGGAAGCTCTCTGGGGTCTCTTTGACAAGGGTACTTAACCCATTCATTAAGGCTCTACCTTCATGACCTAATTACCTCCTAAGGGCCCCACCTCCCAATACCATCACATTGGGGGTTAGGATTTCAGTGTTTGAATTTGGGGGGAATACAAATATTCATTCCATTGCAGTCATGATGATGATAATGGCAATGATGGTGATGATAATTAAATTCCAATGCCTTCAAGCATCGTATATCTTTGAAGACACTTTTACTGCCTATTTTCATTACATTGTAGAAGTTGCTGACAGAAATATTTAGTTATCAGTGCTGTTCAGTCAGGTCATCTGAAGGTTGACGACAAGTATCAGCTTAGACCACTTAGATATGATTCAGATCTTTAGAAATACCTGAAGGTAATAATTTTACATGGGACTTTCCAAAGACAACTGAATCACTGAGCAAAAAATATTTCATAGTATGAACTTCAAAATTCACTTGCAGTTATTTTAAGTGTATTAAAAATAAAAACCAGACAAAGCTACAAAATAAGGAAGGTTGTAGTGTAAGAGGTCTGACTTTGGAGATAAATATACCCAGGTCCTATTTCTTGTTCACCTATTTAACAGATGGCCCTTGGGTAAATTAAGTGACCTCAGTTTCTTTCTCTTTAAAATGGTGATAGTAATACTTACTTTCTGAAGTTGTGGGGATTAAAGGAAGTACGCAAATTGTCTCACCTGATAGGCCTTCTCATTAGCTGCCATCCCTTCTCACCTGTGGGCAGAGGTAGGTAGGCTCATGTTTCTGTTCTGTTGTGGCTTCTTTGTTGTGCTTCAGTGTTTACGATCTGCACCAGTCACTTCAATATGCTGGCTTCTACATTAGTTGTACCAATTCTTGGCAATAATGTTAATATGCTAATGTCAGGAAGCTTTCCTATTGGACAAACTTTGTCTGCAACTGGGCAACATACCAGTTTCAAAATTCAATTTTTCTACCTCTATTATATGGAGTCCATCAATTATTTTACTCTTGCTCTTTTTTGTCCCTAATTTCCATTACACATATCCCTGTTTTCCTTCATAGGCATGAGTGTTTTATGCAACTCTTTCCAAGACTAAAGGACACCATGTTCTCCTTGTCGAAAAAGAATGTCCTTTACAAGGATGTCCACTCTCACCACGTTTATTCAACACAGTACTGGAAGTCCTACCCACAACAATCACACAACAAAAAGAAATTATAGGCATCCAAATTGGTAGGGAAGAAGTAAAACTTTCACTATTTGCAGATGACATGATACTGCATATAGAAAACCCTAAAGACTTCAACAAAAAACTATCAGAATTGACACATGAATTCGGTAAGGTTGCAGGATACAAAATGACTATACAGAAATCAGTTGCATTTTACACACTAATAATAAAGTAGCCAAGAGGGAAATTAAGAAAACAATCCCATTTGCAATTGCACTGAAACTGATAAAATACCTAGAAATAAACTTAATCAAGGGGATGAAACACCCGTACTCTGAAAACTATAAAACACTGATGAAAGAAATTGAAGAAGACACAAATAAATGGAAAGATATTCCATGCTCATGGACTGGAAGAACAAATATTGTTAAAATGTCCAAACTACCCAAAGCAATCGACAATTTAATGCAATCCTTATCAAAACACCAACATCATTTTTCACAGAACTAGAATAAATAATCCTAAAATTTTGTATGAAACCACAAAAGACCCCAAAAGGCCAAATAATCTTCAAAAAGAACAAAACTGAGGTATTAAGATCCTATGTTTCAAGATATACTATGAAGTCGTAGTAATCAAAGTACTATGTTACTGTTACAAAAATAGACACATGGATCAATAGAGAGCCTAGAAATAAACATATGATTATATGGTCAATTAATCTTCTACAAAGGAGGTAAGAATATGCATGCGGGAAAAGTCTGTTCAATACATGGTGTTGAGAAGACTGGACAGCTGTATGCAGAAGAATGAACCTGGACTACTTTCTTTCACCACATGCAAAAATGTACTCAAAATGGATTAAAGATCTCAATGTGAGACCCAGAAGAAAGCACCGGCAGTAATTTCTTCATTGGCTTTACCAATATTTCTAAATATGTCTCTTGAGGTGAGGGAAATAAAAGCAAAACTAAACTATTGGGACTACATCGAAATAAAAAGTTCTGCACAGCAAAGGAACTAGTCAGTGAACTAAAAAGACAACTTAATGAATGGGAGAAGATATTTGCAAATGACATATCCAAAAGGGTTACTATCCAAAATATACAAAGAACTTATACAACTCAACACCAAAAGAACAAATAATCCAATTAAAAATGGGCAGAAGACATGCACAAATATTTCTCCAAAGATGACATAGAGATGGCCAACAGTCACATGAAAAGATGCTCAACATCAATCATTATCAGGGAAATGGAAATCAAAACCACAATGAGAGGGACACCTGGGTGGCTCAGTTGGTGAAGTGTCTGACTCTTGGTTTCGGCTCAAGTCATGATCTCATGGTTCTTGAGTTCAAGCCTCACATTGGGCTGTGCACTGACAGTGTGGACCCTGCTTGGGATTCTCTCTCTATCCCTCTATGCCCCACCTCCCCCACGCCCTGCTTGCACTCTCTCTCTCTCTAACTAAATAAACATTAAAAAAAGCACAATGAGATATTGCCTGATACATGTCAGAATGGGTAAGATCAAAAACACAAGAAACAACAAGTAATGGTAAGGAAGGAGGTAGAGAAAAAGGAACTCTTTGCACTGTTGGTGAGAATGGAAATTGGTGCAGCCACTATGGAAAATAGTATGAGGTTCCTCAAAAAAATAAAAACAGAACTACCATATGATCCAATAATTTCACTACTGGGTATTCCAAAGAATACAAAAACACTAATTCAAAAAGATACAAGCACCCCTATACTATTGCAGTGTTATTTATAACAGCCAAATTATGGAAGCAGCCCAAGTATCCAATGATAGATGAATGGATAAAGAATAAATAATGGAATATTACTTAGCCATAAAAAAGAATAAAATCATTCCATTTGCAAAGGATGGATCCAAAGGGCATAATGGATCCCTTATATGGATGGATCCAAAGGGTATAATGCTAAGTGAAACAAGTTAGTCAGAGAAAAACAAATACCATATGATTTCACTCACATGTAGAATTTGAGAAACAAAACAAAGAAAAAAAACAAAAAACAAATAAAAAGACCAGACTCTTAACTATAAGAACAAATTGATAGGTACTAGGGAGAAGGTGGGTGAGGGGATGGATAAAACAGGTAAAGGAAATTAAAAGTACACTTGGGGCGCCTGGGGGGTTCAGTTGGTTAAGTGCCCGACTTCAGTTCAGGGCATGATCTCGCAGTTTGTGGGTTCGAGCCCCGGGTCAGGCTCTGTGCTAACAGCTCAGAGACTGGAGCCTCCTTTGGATTCTGTATCTCCCTCTCTCTCTGCCCCTCCCCTGGTTGTGCTCTGTCTCTCAAAAAAAAAAAAAAAAAAAAAAGTAAAAAAAAAATTTAAAGAGTACACTTGTCATGATGAGCACCGAGTAATCTACAGAATTGTTGAGTCACTATATTCTACACCCGAAACTAATATAACACTGTATGTTACCTATACCGGGATTAAAATTTTTTAAAAAAGACAAAAAATTGCTCAAGCATTACTAACCTTCCTTCTAGAAGACAGTTATTTCCAAAAAAAAAAAAAAATGTGCTTTATGTTCTTCTCAAATTAGGATATATCCTGCTAAGGCTATACTGCTATATGGAGGGTTCTTTTCCTTTATTCAAAGACTTTTTCTACAGAAGTACAATAAATAATCTTGATGAGGTTGAAAAAATTTCCAACCTGTTTAGAAGGAAGAAAAATATATATATTGAGCACCTACATAGTGGCTGCAACTAGTAGACATTTTCATGTACATTTAATCTAATTTATTAATCTCACCATTTAGTCTATTCTTATGAAAATTCTGTGGGAAAAGCTATTTAGAGGCTACTTACTACAGATAGGGAAATGACAGCTCCACCATGTTTTAACTCTTTTATGGCCACTGTATAATGTTTACAATTTTTTTTTTGGTTGAAGTGAATGAAAATGGTCTTTGATAGCCAATACTTACAAAACATACTCATATCATGGAACGGACAAGAATAATTATGAAATGATAACGTGCATCCTATTTTATATCCCTCTATAGAAAAATACTGCATGCTAGTAACAGACATTCCTCTTGTGCAAACAGCTCACTTTAAGGTCATGACATGTGTGTAAGGAGTTCACCAATCTTCACAACCAGCTCAGATCCTGTACATTATCTTCCACAAGCAAATTCTTACCAGTGTAAGAGCCACTGGTGCTCAAGACACAGCTTTAGCTGGGCTGGGGTATTCCAGCTCAGAAAGGATTGTGTTTTATTTTTATGAAAGACAGTGAAGTTGTCACTAATTTTGCTCTTTTGAAATTTTCTTTCATATGCACAATGGAGAAATATACTCAGAAATCAAGAGGGAAGCTTGGTAATTCATTCCATATTCACATAATTTGGTCAAATTATCTACTCAAAAATCAACAACAAAAATGTTTTAAAATCAGGCCTCTGTAATTTTTCGCATTTAAAGTCATTAGTGTGGTTAAAAGATTCCCAAGGTAAAGCTTTCCAGGCAAAGAGCACATTTTTTTTTTCCTTGACTTTGCCCCGAGTTCTTCCTATAGAATTCAAGCTCTCAGTGAACAATTCTCCTTCTCAAAAATAGACAGTACTCCCAGCCACCCCTTGTCTTCATTTGAGGGCCTCCAACGGCCTTACTGTTAAAGGCTGTGTAATTTGGTCCTACATGGCATTCTCTGCAGGAGATTTAAGAGAAGCACAAAGATCTAGCTTACCATGAATCACCTTACCCTAAAATTCAGCTCAGGAGCCAGATTATTTCCTGCCAGCTAAGGTGGCCTTCGTCCATCAGTACAATCCAGACTGAGAAGCTACTGAGGGTAAGGGAGATACACTGAAAGGTGGCAAGCAAATACTGGTAACACAATTATGGAAAGGTTAAATGAACTTCTGTCTCTTTTTCTTTGCACCCTTAATCCTATAAAAGGTTGCATTTGGACCTGAAAAAGGGCTCCCTTCCAAAACCCAGTGTCCTAAAGGGGCATTTGTTTCATCCACATCAACCTGGGCTTGGTGAGAAGGTTGCTTGTGTGACCATCCAAGTTCTATTTAAAAAGCATCTTTAATGGCCAGAAACTCAGAAATACCTAGAGTAATTGGGGCTGCAAGAAAAAGAATGATGAAAAAAAAAATGCCTTCAAAGTTCTCAGCTTCTTCTTGCAGAAGATGAATGTAGTTTTAAACTTGCCTCTTTCTTATTTCTTAGCTAGTATGAGCCAGCAAGGGATCTAGAAGTGCTCTGGGGGAAGAAAAGGCATCTATCTGCTTACCCCCACTTCTCAGGGGATTTAGTTTAAGCTTCAGAAGGCATTTGTTTCTCTCACTTCAAATACCGTCTTCTTCTTTCTTTTAAACCTTTTAAAACAGTGGTCTTGATTTAGCTTGTTTAAGAAGGTTCTTTTTCCATTTACTTTGCTACCTAAGAGATTGGAAGAGGCAGCCGTTTTGATGAAAATTAGAAGAAAACCTTTTTCCCAAATAGAAGAAGCCAAGAGGAAAAAAAAATAGGACTTCTTGACATTCCATGTTGTAATCGTTACATGGTATAACCGGAAGAGGAAATGGCCCTATAAATACTTGTAGCTTACTCAAGCCCAGAATACATCACAAACCTGTACAAAAGAGGCAACAGCAATATTGGGAATGAGGCAACCAGCAAAATTTGCTCTGTTTATTGGGGTTTAAAGAAAGCAGGATTAGAAGCAGGAGGGGACAGGAGCTTAGGCCTGAAGCAATGTGTTTATATCAGTAACAAAAACCAAAGTTTACCTTTGCACTGGGATTTGCACCTCACTAAATCCATATAAACCTTCTCTCAGAAGCCCCAGCTCAATGTGTATTTCACATCCACAACTAGACTGATGGATGGCAGGCAAACAGGCAATATTCTGTGAATTCACTGTCTCTCACCAGGGAGCTAGAAAAAACTTTGTTGTTGTTGTTTTTGTTTTGTTTTGTTTTTTGTTTTCTAAGAGAAGGGTGATAAGTCTTGGGGACCTGGAGTGGAGACTTCAAGGCAGTCTGATAAACATTCTTCATGTTTCCCGATCTGGAACCAGAATAATCCATTTGCCTTGAAAAGGTGAAACCTTTTACCTATCTTTAGGCAAGTTTACCAGCATACTTGGCACCCACTACTTGTTTTATACGTCTCATGGGTATGGAAGAAATAATTGAATCCTCTCAACAATCCTAAGTAATAGTTATAAATTAAAAAAAAATTTGTTTTAAAGTTTATTTATTTTGAGTGAGGCAGGGGAGGGACAGAGAGAGAGAGAAAGAGAGAGAGAGAGAGAGAGAAAGAGAGAGAGAGAGAGAGAGAGAGAGAGAGAGAGAGAGAGAGAGAGA
>NW_026057576.1:47017486-47027486 GCF_023721935.1 Panthera uncia
AGAGAGAGAGAGAGAGAGAGAGAGAGAGAGAGAGAGAGAGAGAGAGAATCCCAAGCAGGCACTGGGCTGAACCCGATGCAGGTCTCATAAACTATGAAATCATGACCTGAGCCAAAATCAAGAGTCAGACACTTCATCGACTGAGCCACACAGATGCCCCTAGTTATAAATTTTTATAGATTTACAGATGAGCAAATTTAGGGGCAGAGAAGTTAATTAGCCTACCCAGGGGCATCTGACTAGAAGGGCTAGAATGGCAAGAATAGAAAGCCATCCTGAGTTGGCTTGATCCAGGCTCTTCTTCCCAAACTCTGAATTTAAAGTTACCCACGAAGTATGATTTGAGGGTCTCCAAAAGGTTTTTCTCAGGAATACCCGTATCATGCTTGATTTTTAATACTGTTCTCAGGCTTTACCATCCTCTCCGCAGAGGGGTCCAGCTGTTTTCTCTTCCTGCTTGTGGTCATCTGAGCATGCTGTGCGTGACCAACTCCAGGGGGCACCACACACAGCCCTGTTGATCACACTAAATCCTCCCTATGTTTTTCTTTTAAATGGCTCCAATTTGTTGTTGTGATTTTGTCTTTCCTATTTCAAATCTGAAGCTACTTTGTCACATGACTTTTGCCTCTTCTTCAGGGTTATCAGTTTCTATTACTGTAGTTCAACTCCTGGAAGGAACAGTAACATATCTCAGGAGCTTCTGATGTAAGAGGGAAAATTCACCAATGGGACAATGTGGTAGGGGAAGGAAGGTGTTTTTCACAGGTAGGATTTTTTTTCTCCTTTGTGACTTTTTCCACGGTTCTTCCACTCTCTAGTGACAGTGGAAACTTTCTTCCATACCTGCTGTAGGCAGAGGCTTGTTTTGAGAATTAAACAACAGACATGTAAAGATTCTGAACCAAAAAAACAAACAAAGAAAAAACATTCCAAACTATCTTAAACACAGCCTTTGTGTGTATCTTTCAGAAGCATGGTTCTGATCATGTCTATCTCCCTGCTTATGGACCTTTGAGGATTACCTATTACTTGCAAATATGTGTAATTCCTGAGCCTCAAATTTGGTAGCCTGCATCCTCTGGCCCCCTTATTTCTGATTGCTTCCTTTTCTTCATCCATTGTTCCAGTCACTCCAAGCTATTGAGCATACCTTTTCTTATCCTGAGTTTTTCTACTCTAGTGCCTTTGTTTATGCCCTTGTTTTCTTACCATCCAAGAGAAGGTTCTGCAATAATGAAAACGATACGCACTATCCAATATGGTCGCGACTAGCCCCATGTGACTATTGAGTACTTGTATATTGACTAGTGTCACTGAAGAATTCAATTTTAAACTTTTTTAATTCATTTAAATCTAAATTTAACTAGCTACATGTGACTAGTAGTTGCCATACTGGACAGCAGGGGCCTAAATGTTGTTCTTTATCATTTCTCATCCAAATAATACCCACATCATTATTTAGTTCATAGCCTTCTTCATCCTCAAAGCCTCCATTTGTACCCTTACCTGTCATCTTTTCCTTTCACCTTCAACCTAACTCCATCTAGGCTTGTGTCTTGTAACTTGCGTTTTGGATTTGCTCATCTCTCATCTTCCCTACTAGTGGATAGGCCCCTTCTAGCAGGGTCCAGTCTTGTTCAGCATTGTGGCTAGAACACTGACTGCTCTATCCAACACACATTTACTGAGAGGCTATACCTGCCCACCCTGAATGAGAGTCACTCAGGCACTCAACCAATCAGCCCACCCACCTTCACTGAATGTCTCACTGCCTGCCTGCCAGGCCCTGTGCTCCACACAGGATCCATGTTAAGTCTGAGAGTTTGGATAACTAACCCAAGAATCACTGAGACAACCTGATCCTCAGCTTAGGAACACATTCTGTTTTTCGTTTTTCTAAACCTATATTTTTAGCACTTAAAAGAAGCCCCCACTCACTGATCTCATCGTAATAAACATTCCCCAATTTGCTAGGCCCAGGGGGTGGAGGGATGAATAGAAAACTACCTCGTATTGGCAGAGCTCCCAGCATTTCAGGGAGAGGGAGGGGAGGGGCGACTCCAAATACCACCTGCAGAACAAAGGTGTCTCTTCCCGTCCCGTCCCTTTGCCTCCCCGGACTAGGAAGTCTCTCCTTAGCCCTTTCCGGCAAGTCGCCCTCTCCAGGAGCTTCAGAGTGTAGCCCCACGAACCTGGGGAGGAGATGAGCAGCCTGGCTTGTAAATGTCCTGTCAACCTGGCAACCGCGTCTGAAAGCATAGACCCTCCTCAGACGGGGCACAATTGGCAAATGTTCAGGCGCTCAGCATTACAATTGACGACACTTCTTTTTGGAACTCTGTAATTCCGTTCCCCGGGGCAGGGGAAATCGGGGGGTGGGGGGCGAACAATTAGACGCTGGCACAACCGCGAGTGGCTCACCGATGCCTGGCCGCGCGCCCCTGTGGGCTGTCAGAGCCCGCGGCACGCAGGGCTCCTGTCACGGTCGTCTCCGGCAGGAGCCCCGCCAGCGCCCAGCCCCGCGGGGGGCGGGAGGGAAGGGAGCGGCGCGGAGCCGAGCTGCAGATAAGTCTCGGAATCGGGCGGAAGCGGAGAGTGCGGGCAGCGGCGGGGGGAGGAGCCGGGCGGCAATGAAGTCAGAGGCTCAGCAGCGACTGCAGCTGAATCAATTTGGAGATAAAAATAGTGCCTGCCGCCCCTGCCTCTGCAGTGATTTCATAAAGGTCTCAGCTGCGTTGGAGAGAAAGCCAGCATGTGTGTCCCTACCTCCTCTCCAAACTGGGGAGAGGAGCAAAATAGCAACCACAACTGAAACGCTGTTTTCCTTCATCTTCTCCCCCGTTTTCTCTCTGTTTTCCTGTCTCCCATTCTCTCCCTGAGCCCCCAGAAGTGCCTCCTGGCTCACCTGTTCTTATTGGATAATTAAAGACAGGCACAAAGAGATGAGGTCTTCAGAAGCTGAAAGGGATAGGGCTTCCAGATACTCATAATAAATCCAGATGGCACTTTCTCCCTGACTTGCACTCCCACCCCCATCCCAGACACCAACTGAGGTGACTGGCCACTCTAAAGAACGAAGCTCTTTATCAGGCGGGAGGTTAAAACCCTTCAGAAATGGGTCCCACTGAGTCAAACCCACCTGATATTTTCCACAGGTGAACTTTCCTTCCTGAGCACTCAGAAAAAAAACAAAACCTGGGATTGCCAATTAGTGTGACTGTCCCAGGAGATGCAGATTTAGGGATCAGTTTCTGTGACTGATGTGAGAAACCTCTCTGGAATTAGATCTGAAAAGAACGTGGAGTGAATAGAGCTTTGGCACTTTGCAGAGTGATTATCCCTGCAGTGTGGGGAGGTAACCTTTCTGCTGCTACATTCTGACATTTTCATCGAGGCAAATGCATCATTGGTAATTGCACCTGAGTGTCAAAGCCACTTGATGTGTGTGTTCCAACTAAGGTATGAATGAGGACTTTAGCATTAAGGGATGGGAGGCAAAGAAGAAGTGCAGACAAATTATAGGAGAGGAGATAATGGAATTGGCCATGATAAGTAACAGCTTAGATTGATGTTTCCTTCACACTCCTGCAAAAGGAGTGTGTTCAGGTTAAAGAACACATTACTTGTGAAAGTGCCTAAACTAGTGTCTTGCCCTTAAAAACATTACTTAATAAATGCCATCTTATATGCTTTCAAATTGAATATGCTTATATGTCCCTCAAGAGGATATGTAAAACTAGTAATATTTTAATGACGCCAAGAAAATCAATGGTGTCATGTATAGGCAAAATGTTCAAAGGAGAATCCTCACATCCTCCCGTTTTCATCTGATTCTTTTATGTCAGACAAACTTGAGCCATAGACATTTAACTCAGTAGGTGTTAAATACAGGATCTAGAGTCATAATAAAGACCCAGGACCCAAACTGTGAAGCCAAAGTGAGTATCATGTTGTTGATCTTATACATAACTCTGAAATAATTTCATTCTGTTAGAAGGAAAAAAAAAAGCAGCTCCTGTCAGAGAGAGGAATATAATATTGCCAAACTCTCCAATTTGGCAAATACAGCAAACTATTAGCCGGCCACACTGGGAATCTGGCTTCCTCATGGGGACCTATTGTTTATAGAAATATCACAGCTGAAAATAAGCAAATATTCCCCCTGAACTACTGTGATATAATTCACATGGCTGTTTAAGGATTTTTACAACCATTGAGGGAAAATCTATGGAAAGTTTAAAATCATTACAAAGGTCCCTTTTGGTGCTTCTGAAAATTCTGATGCCCTTTGAATATCCTGATGACTGTTTTCCCACTGACAAACAAAGACATCTGAAGCAAAGCCAGTTTGTGCTGTGTTGGGTCCCTAATACAAATTAGTGAAAATAGAACAAGCTTAGGATGAATGAAGTGTACTTGATAAAAATAAATCAAGGTTTGAAATATAACTGAACTTTGCTTATTTTCTTATAAAACCTATTTTAAAATTTGAAACACTTTTTGAAATTCAGTCAAACAACCTGAATCCTATGACTGTTCAGAATATAGCTGACAATTTTACAGGCCACTTTAGGAGTGCTCTGGGACCTCCTGCTTCTGGCGGCATTAGGACAGAGCCAAAGCTACTTGACTTGCAAAGTGTTTGTTTGTTGCTAAGTACAGTAGAAAAGGCTAGGACATGCCAAAAGATTCAACGAGAGCAGTGAAGTAATGTTATCCTCTGTTGTGAGTCCGTCTTCTAAACTTGTAAGAAAAAGATGTAGGCATGGCCTTTAGGGTCCCCATCTTTAGCCAAGGCCTTCACCATACCGCCTATATAGTGATACAAATGCCCAGCTTTACCTGACAAAGGTTAGAAGTTTAATGAATCAGGGAAGACAGTTGAGAACAGAAATACTTCAGGCATCTTGTTCTCGCACTATGGCAAGATGGGATAAAGCAGACTCTCCATGCCTCTAACACACAGATATGCTGCAAAATATCATATCTATCATCTATGTATCTAATCTTGAAAGGAATAATGGAAATCTTCAGATGCCAGAAGCAAAGAGGAAACTCAAAGCCTAAGAGGTAAGCCCTATACTTACACTTTGGGGATATCAGGCCCAAATGCCAGGGCTTGAGTTCTTGTTGTCCAAGTAGGGTCAAAGGCATAGCAATGGGCATGTGAGAAGAAAGGGGATGGAAATCATGCCCCTTCATAAGGCCAAGACTTTTGGAAGGGTTGCCTTCTCCATGAAAGGGATTAGAGAGACCGTCCCACTGGAATAGGAAAGTACCTGGAATGAGATGTAGAAACAACAAGGCTCAACAGAAGCATCAAAGTCAACTTTTGTATTACCTGCAAACCATTTGGTGTTCTACTTTCAATTTATGAAATTAACAAAAAAATTCCTGATTGGTACTAATGCCCCTAATATGGTACAAAACAAAACATAGCTCCTTGGGAATGCTATGATAAGGAGTTTTCTATGGACCTTCCTTGGAAAATACATCTGCATGAGATAAGACTCTACCCTGTCAAAGAGTCAGAAGACACAGAAAATACAAGTGAGGAAAAAAATAGAATAAGTATCATAAACCGTGAATAGATTACTATGAAAAACACAGAATTTAAAAAAATAACTTCAAGAAGTGGAAGTCATTGAAATGAGATCAAGGAATGTGTTAACATATTTTACACAGCTAAATTGAAAAACAGATCTGAAAAACTAACTAGAGTTCTGTACCCAGACAAAAAAATAGAACATCTGAGATATCAAAAGGTATGGGGGAAAGAATAAGAATAACCAAAATTAGAGTTCTAAAAGGAGAGAAGAGAAAAAATGTGGTAAAGACAGTATTCCATGATATAATGGTAAGAAATTTTCTGGAATTAATAAAAGACATGAATCACCATATTGGTGAAGCCCTCCTAATTTATCTCAGAGATAAATTAAAGCAAACCGATACCTATATTCCTATTAGTAAAACCTCCAAACAGCAAAAAAAGAGACAAATAAAATAATCTTATCAGCTCCTATGCTGCCCTTCCCCTGTCCAGAAGGATATGTTACCAAACATCGGTAGGGCAATGTAAGAAAGAAAAATTGTGGACCAATATTATTTATAATCACAAATACAAAAATAATAAAATATTATCACATCAAATATAACAACTGAAACATTTACCCAATGAAGGAAAGAATAGTTTAATGTCTGTTAGTATAATTCATCGCAGAGATAATATTAACTGAATAAAAAAAGAAACAGAATGATGAATTAAATAGATGTAGAAAAAGTACATGTAAAATTCCATCCCGATTCGTGATACAAATTCTTAGCAGTCTATAAAAGAAAGTACCTTCCTTAACCTTACAAAAGGTATCTGCCAATACATTACAAGGAACATTGTATTTAACGATGAGAGATTAGAAGCACTGCCTTTAAAGTAAAGGCTGGGACAAGGATATCTGTTTCATTCTCCTACCATTCAACATTTTTATTGGAGAGTGTAAACATTGCAGTAAGACAAAAAAGATAAAGGAGTAAAAAAGAAAAAAAGGTAGAAGTATAAGAACTGCAAAGGATAAAATAAAATCTTCATTTGTTACAGATAAGATTACCCATAAATAAAATAAATCTAAGAAAATATTTGAATCCATACTAATAATAGTGTTCAGAAAGTTTGCTCAATTAAATCTCGAAATAGAAATTTGATATATAGCATTCTATTAAAGAATTTAATGATCTCATCCTCAATAGCAACAAAAACATCTAAGGTACTTAGGAATAAATCTAACAAAACACATGCAATTTTTAAATTAAAGTTTCTGGGGCGCCGGGGTGTCTCAGTCCATTAAGTGTCCGACTTCGGCTCAGTTCATGATCTCAAGGTCCATGAGTTCGAGCCCGAGCTGGGCTCTGTGCTGACAGCTCAGAGCCTGGAGCCTGCTTCAGATTCTGTGTCTCCCTTTTCTCTGCACCTCCCCGGCTTGCATTGTGTCTCTCTGTCTCTCTCAAAAATAAATAAACATTAATTTTTTTTAAAAAGTTCTCAAACTTGAGAGGTAAATGAGAGACATATGCATACATGTACATACACACACGTGTGTGTGCCCACACATACATACTCAGTCAATATCATAGACAAGCCAGTTCCACTGATTTAATCTACAGATTTAATTTACTTCCAATAAAAAAATCCAACAAGATTTTTATTTTTTGAGAATTTAGCCAGTTTATTGTAATATTCACATGGAAAAATAAATGGCTAAAAGTTGTCAAAAACAATTTAAGGAAAAATAAAATGGGAGCGCTCCTGGTCTCCTGTAGAGATGAAAAATCTATGCAGCTAGAATGATTTATATTCGTTGATATTGGCACAGTGTCAGATAAATATAAAAGTAGAACGAAATATGGAGCATAGAAACAGACTAATGCACATAAGAAACTTATTAAATGACAAACATGTCATTACAATTCAATGAGGAATGAATAGGCTATTAATTGGAATATGTTGGGACAATTGGCTATCCATATGGAAGATAATAATATTGTATCAACATATTGTAAACAAAAATAAACTCCAGATGCATAAAATACATAAGAGGAAAAAAATTTTTAATTGAAAAAAATTAGAGGAGGATTTAATGATATGGAAGTATGGAAAATTTCATAAGCAAGCCAAAACCCACAAAAACGTAAATATTGATTAATTAGACTTCACTCAAAACATTCTACACTAAAAAGATACAATAGTAAAGTATTTTTTAAGCCACAAACTAAAAAGATATTTGCAACACCTATAATTGACACAGTGTTAGTTTTTAGTACAGACACATAATTTCTACAAATCTGTTAGAAAAAGATAGATAATTTAATGAAATATAGATAATAAAGATGAAAAGATAATTCCCTGAGGAAAAAATCTCAATAGTCGATGTAAATGTGAAAAGATGCTCTACTTCTAATCAGGGAATTCAAATTAAGATAATCATGGGTTTTTATTTCATACGCATCCAGTTGGCAAAAATGAAGAAATCTGTTAATATCAAGTATTGGCAAGGATGAAACAGGAATTCTCCTGTGTTATATGTAAATGGAAAGCCACTGTATTGGTCAGGATCCCAGCAGGAAACAGATGGTACACTCAAAAGAAGTAATTGAAGAGTCCTGTAGTGAAGGGCTATTTACAAAGCTGAAAGTAAAGGCTAAGAGAAGTTGACAAGGGGTGGTGAAGCACTATGGGGTTAATAATAGTAGGAAGCTGTTACTACCTTTAGGCCTGAAGGGTGATGACAGGGATAGCAGTCTTTTTAGGAGTGAGTCAGCTAGCTGAACTAGAGACTGATAAACCACGTCCCACCAGGTGGGGGGCATATTTACCCCAACCTCGGACCTCTGATCTTCTGCTGGTACTTTCTATTGGCTAAACCCAATAGAAGCCTAAGGTCATGGGAACCAAGTTGATGTGGCTCATAATGGGCTAGTCTTTTGGGTCACAGAGCAGTGTGGGAAAGAATGGACAGTGTCAGGAAGGGCAGATGGAAACTATCCAGTATAACCACGCTGGAAAGAAATATGATAATAGTTAGTTGGTTTGAATATATGTACATCCTAGAAGCTAGAGTACCATTTCTAGGTATACACTCAAGAGACTCACACACGTGGACAAGAAAACATGAGCATTCTTGCACACTGAAGAACTGTTTATAATAGCAAAGGATTTTGCAACAATCCTAATGTCCATTAATACAAAATTGGATACGTATCAGATATATGGAGAGTAGAATACCATATAGTAATAAGTACAAGGGACCTAGAGTTATAGATAAGTCTAGAAATAATGCTCACATAAAATGTGAGCAAACTGCAAAAGGCTACAACTTAAAATTATATAATTTAGATCCATTTTTCTAAAAAAGCACACACACACACACACACACACACCTGTTCTTTTTTCATGGAAACATGCATGTGTAGTAACAGAATAAACTCCCATATAAGAAGGGAATACACCAACTTCAGGATAGCAGTCACCTCTGGAAAAAGAATGGAAACAGAAGCATGTAGGAGAATTGTCTTCATTTGCATCTAATAACGTGTTTATTTTGTAATAAAGAGATTCGAAAGAAAAAACTGCTACAAACTTTCAAGTACAAGTCTATACGTGAGTATGTTTTCAGTTCTTTTCTCAGAAATGGGATTGCCGGGTTTTTTTAATAAGGTTAACTTTATAAAAATGCTATTAAGTTTTTCAAAGTGGTTTCATCCTTTTACCTTCATAGTAGCCTTGTTATAGTTGTTCCGTATAAATACAACACTTGGTATTGTCAGATATTCTAACTTAGCTTTTTTTTTTTCAGGTTTGAATTATTTTGTGATTTTTAAATATGGGAACAACAGTGTTAGTCTCATTCTAACTTTGTAAATCTGGCTTCTTTAATGAACCATTGATTCATAGGGTAAACTAATCTGGAATGAAATTTATTAGTGAAAATAACTAAAATGAGAAGCATTTTAGCATCCCTTCAATGTCTGAAAAGCTTAATTGTTCTACTCAGATTCAGGAATCTACAAGTTTCTGGACATTAATTTATCAATTAGTTGCATATGAGCTACGAGTACAGTTCTGCTCCACTGAAGGCATGGCAGGCTACAAAGCATATGTACAAAGTGCTATTTGAACCCTCACAGACATTTCTACTTGGTAAGAATATTTTAGGCTTCCTAGCTGCTTTGGTTAGGGAAGTTCTTTAAACATTATTAAATTGATTATCTGATTTGCAAAGAGAAATGAGTGCCATTCCAGCTTCTTTTCTGGGAATGCAGCGTGAAACAGGTGGGGAGGTAGCACAAATGCCAGAGCTGTTTCCTCGGTTGTGGAAGTTCTCCCTTCACACCTACAGTGTGGGTATGAACATGATCTCTGGTGGGCACTGTGTCACCTGTGTGCTTATTACAACTCCAGATGCCTGGGTGTGACCTAGACAGAACCTGAGTGTCTGAATGTACA
>NW_026057576.1:47329986-47410068 GCF_023721935.1 Panthera uncia
TTACAATTTGAGATCTAGTTATCTGGTTCCAGAATTCATGCTCACATTCCTTACTAAATAATATTTGGCATCCATCCTGTCATAGAGTACATTCTAAGTGATGGGTTAACCTACTGATGTGGCATTTATATTCGAGTAAGTTAGTCTATCCTAATCAATAGTGAGATATCTTGAATATACAGATTCACACACAAAAAAATTTTGTTTTTCTAGTATTCTGTACTAAATTTATATTACATATGAAATTACTGACTTTGTGCATACATTATTAAAAGACTGTTCATAAGAATTTGCTATGATACTGGATTATTTGTTTTTCAGGAGGGAGGGGAGGGTGGGTGATGGGTATTGAAGAGGGCATCTTTTGGGATGAGCACTGGGTGTTGTATGGAAACCAATTTGACAATAAATTTCATGTATTAAAAAAAGGAAATATGTAAAATTCTTGATTTTACTTTGAATACAAAAACAAAAATTAAAAAATAAATAATCATTGAACAGGTAACATTGCAAAGCATGATAATCTCATGAGTGAGAATTTTAGGAAATAAACAATTTATCTTTGCTGACAGTCAAAAAAAAAAAGAATGTGCTATGATAGAATAAAAATGATTTAAGAATTATAACTGAGTATCTGGGGCGCCTGGGTGGCTCAGTCAGTTGAACGTCTGACATCAGCTCAGTTCATGATCTCGTGGTTTGTGGGTTCCAGCCCCGCGTTGGGCTCTGTGCTGACAGCTCAGAGCCTGGAGCCTGCGTCAGATTCTGTGTCTCCTTCTGTCTCTGCCCCTCCCCCACTGGTGATCTATCTCTGTCTCTCAAAAATAAATAAATGTAAAAAAAAAATTTTTTAAAGAATTATAACTGAGTAGCTTTACCAGTCCTATGCAATGTAAAGCATTTACAATGATTGTCTTCCCTATGGCATTCATGCTGAGAAAAGATTCTGAAAGGAATCTGAGATACTTTAATGTTGTCTTCAAGACCATCTTTAAGCTAAAACTAGTTGCTTATAATTATAATTTAATAAAACTATAAATACAGCTTTCAACTAAATTTTAGAATGGTGTTGGTTACCTACTGACCAAATGATACTCAAAGGTTTTCCTATTCAAAGAAGAGTGGTGTTGGCTCCCTTGATACTACTTCAAGTTCTCGTTGAAGCCACTAACTCTTAGGGCATTTAAAACCCTTCATTTTCTTCTTTGCTATCCCTTCGCAAACTTGTGGCCACCTAGGGTAGAAACTCTTAGGTACTCTTCACTATATAAAGGACCCCAGTCACCAAAGATGGCATTTCATCAACTATCTGCAGAGTAAGCTGAAATTCTGGGATCTTTGGTCATTTTTACTATGCTGTCTCAGTGTACTTCTACAAGCTCATGGTCACATAATGTCTTTTTCAGATTTTATGTTATCTTTAAATGTAGATAGGACAGACAAAAGACACAAGTAGATAGTCTATAAAAGAAATAAGACTATGAAATAGCCTAATTTTTTTCCCTAATTTTTTGCCCTACCAGTAATCACATTGAAAGAATGAGATACCATTTTGTGAGTATTTAACTGGCCAAAATTTTAAGTTATAGCAATGCTTATCAGGAGGCAAAATAATATAGAAGTTAGAATGGAGACTCTGTAGCCTTATTGGTCTGTATTTGAATTTTCAACCCATCATTTGCCAGTTTTTATTTAAAATCGTTAAGTATTTAAATCTTAGTTTCCTATGATGTTTAAGTATGTTCCTTCTATCCTGACTTTGAGGGCTTTCATCAAGAAAGGATGCTGTATTGTGTCAAATGCTTTTTCTGCAGCATAGAAGCCATTTATGAAAAGCCCACAGCCAATATCACCCTCAATGGGGAAAAACTGAGAGCTTTCCCTCTGAGATCAGGAACATGACAGGGATGTCCACTCTCACCACTGTTGTTTAACATAGTGTTGGAATTTCTAGCATCAGCAATCAGACAACAAAATGAAATAAGAGGCATCAAAATTGGCAAAGATGAAGTCAAACTTTCACTTTTCACAGACGACATGATACTCTAGATGGAAAACCTGACAGACTCCACCAAAAGTCTGAGAGAATTGATATATGAATTCGGCAAAGTCGCAGGGTACAAAATTAATGTATATAAATCAGTTGCATTTTGTACACCAATAATGAAGCAACAGGAAGAGAAATAAAGAAATTGATCCCATTCACAATTGCACCAAGAACCATAAAATACCTAGGAATAAACCTAACCAAAGAGGTAAAAGATCTGTATGCTGTAAACTATAGAAAGCTTCTGAAGGAAATTGAAGAAGACACAAAAAAAATGGAAAAATATTCCATACTCGTGGATTGGAAGAATAAATATTGTTAAAATGTCAATACTACCTAAAGCAATCGACACATTCAATGCAATCCCAATCAAAATTGCACCAGCATTCTTCTTAAAGCTAGAACAAACAATCCTAAAATTTGTATGGAACCACAAAAGACCCCGAATAGCCAAAGTAATGTTGAAAAAGAAAACCAAACTGGGAGGCACCGCAATCCCAGACTTTAGCCTCTACTACAAAGCTGTAATCATCAAGACAGTGTGGTATTGGCATAAAAATGGACACATAGACCAATGGAATAGAATAGAGACTCCAGAAGTGGACCCGCAAATGTATGGCCAACTAATCTTTGACAAAGCAGGAAAGAATATACAGTGGAAACAAGACAGTCTCTTTTAACAAATGGTGCTGGGAGAACTGGACAGCAACATGCAGAAGAATGAAACTAGACCGCTTTCTTACACCATACAGACAAATAAACTCAAAATGGATAAAGGACCTGAATGTGAGACAGGAAACCATCAAAACCCTAGAGGAGAAAGCAGGAAAAGACCTTTCTGACCTCAGCCACAGCAATTTCTTACTTGACACATCTCCAAAGGCAAGGGAATTAAACACAAAAATGAACTATTGGGACCTCGTGAAGATAAAAAGCTTCTGCACAGCAAAGGAAACAATCACTAAAACTAAAAGGCAACCAACGGAATGGGAAAAGATATTTGCAAATGACCTATCAGAAAAAGGGCTAGTATCCAAAATCTATAAAGAGCTCACCAAACTCCACACCTGAAAAAACAAATAATCCAGTGAAGAAATGGGCAGAAAACATGAATAGACATTTCTCCAAAGAAGACATCCACATGGCCAACAGGCACATGAAAAGATGCTCAATGTCACTCATCATCAGGGAAATACAAATCAAAACCACACTCAGCACCTCACGCCAGTCAGAGTGACTAAAATGAACAAATCAGGAGACTATAGATGCTGGTGAGGATGTGGAGAAATGGGAACCCTCTTGTTCTGCTGGTGGGAATGCAAACTGGTGCAGCCACTCTGAAAAGCAGTGAGGAGATTCCTCAAAAAATTAAAAATAGAACTACCCTATGACCCAACAACAGCACTCCTAGGAATTTACCCAAGGGATACAGGAGTGCTGATGCATAGGGACACACATACCCCAATGTTTATAGCAGCACTTTCAACAATCGCCAAATTATGGAAAGAGCCTAAGTGTCCATCAACTGACGAATGGATAAAGATGTGGTTTAAATATACAATGGAATACTTGGCAATGAGAAAGAAAGAAATCTGGCTATTTGCAGCAATGTGAATGGAACTGGAGGGCAATATGCTAAGTGAAATAAGTCAGGCAGAGAAAGACAGATACCATATGTTTTCAGTCATATGTGGATTGAGAAACTTAACAGAAGACCATGGGGGAGGGGAAGGGGGAAAATAAAGTTACAGAGAAGGAGGGAGGCAAACCATAAGAGACTCTTAAGGATTGAGAAAAAACTGAGGGTTGATGGGGGCGGTGGGGAAGAGGGGAAAGTGGATGATGGGCATGGAGGAGGGTACCTGTTGGGATAAGCACTGGGTGTTGTATGGAAACCAATTTGACAATAAGTTATATTAAAAAAAAAACAAAACATAGTTTCCTCATCTCTAAAATGAGCCTAGTAGTCCTACCCCACCATTCTGAGGACTGAAGCAGTTAGTATTTGTGAACATGCATATAACAGTGTTAATGTGTCTGGGACATATTAACACCTCCATAAATGTTAGCTATCAGTGTAAGTAGGAATTTCTATAAATTGGCACATGCTTTCTAAGAAATAATTTATTCCATATGTATCAAGAGCAAAAAGAGTACTTAAGTTTTTCATCTACTAATTTCCCTCTAGGAAAACTAGGCCAACAAAATAGTCATTAATTCAAACGTTTATGTACAATGATTTTTCTTTATATAAAAGCAAAAAGTTTTGATAAATTGGAAGCCAGTTAAATATCCAACTATTGGAAAAAAATAGAAATCAAGAAAATTATGTCATGTATAATAGACTTTTCTTAAATGCAATTAAAATAATATGGAACATCTACTATAGGCCAAGGTAGAAAAATAAGGACTTAATTTAACTTCCTGCCTTATATAACTAGAAAACTGGATGAAATAAATGAAAAATACATTTTAAACATTGGATAATAGATCAGGATTGGGATTTCTGAGAAGATGGAAATAGATGAGGTTAAACCATACAGTTGCCCCAAGTTTACCCAGAAGCAATTTCCAGGCTGTAGTGCTGTGAGGAGGAACTCAAAAGAACCACACTTTTTGATGAGTGAAATCCAGTACAGAAAAGAAGCTGCATGTAAGGAGAGCTCTGGAGATCTGCAGAGGAATCCTTTCAAATCTTTGGCTTAGTACTGAATTACACATGTGAGAGGAAATCTTGAGACTAGGAAAAGTACCAGTGGAACTCCTTACACAAGACTTTTGGAATACCACAAGTCAGAATGGAAAGATGTGAAAATGCGTGGGGCATTGGGTAGAGTTGTCAAAATGCTGCTTTAGAAATGGGAGTGTGTTAGCCCTGAAGAAAAGATGTCCTTATTCCTTCCCTGAAAAAGTCATTTTTAAGCCTTTAAGCTTAACTAATTTCCAAGTAACTTAACTGTATACCATAACCAAAAAAAAAAAAAAAATCACAATGTGCAAAGTAGTACAACAAAATTAATAGACAAAGAAATTAATGCAATTTTGTAAATATGTTTCCTATATTTAAGATCTAGAGTAAACTAAGAATGTAAAATGAAAAAGATCCAAATATACCTTAAGATATACAGTATCTAGGGGCACCTGGATGGCTCAGTCAGTTAAGCATCCGACTTCGGCTCAGGTCATGATTTCACAGTTCGTGAGTTCGAGTCCTGTGTTGGTTTCTGTGCTGAAGCTCAGAGCCTGGAGCCTGCTTCGGATTCTGTCTCCCTCTCTCTGCTCCTCCCCCACTCATGCTCTCGTGCTCTCTCTCTCTCAAAAATAAATACATATAAAAAAAAAGATATACAGTATCTAAAAAAATTTTAAAGGAAGACAATGAAGAAATCTTTAGTGACATGAACATATAGTAGTAAAAACTATTCAAGAAAGAAAAAAATGAACAGAACATCAGTTAGCTTGTGGAACACCACCAAGTCTATCATACATGAGTCCCAAAAATTGAAAAAAGGCTAGGGAAGGGGAACTGCCAACAGAAATATTTGAAGAAATAGGGGCCAAAGTATCTCCAAGTTTGATTTTAAAAATTCACAGGTGCGAAAAGCTCAAACATGAAAATAAATCATTTTTAAAAAAAAATATTTAAATTTTTTTAATGTTGATTTATTTTTGAGAGAGACAGAGACAGAATGCGAGTGGGTTAGGGGCAGAGAGAGAGGGACACACAGAATCTGAAGCAGGCTCCAGGCTCTGAGCTGTCAGCACCAGAGCCCGATGCAGGGTTCGAACCCACGAACCATGAGATCATGACCTGAGCCAAAGTTGGCCACTTAACTGACTGAGCCATCCAGGTGCTCCTAAAAATAAATAATCTTAAAGTAAATTATATAAGTTTTGTAATTATTATATAATATTTTTATAATTAACAATTATATAATAAAATTGGTGAAAGCTAGTAATAAAGAAAATCTTAAAAGAAATCAAAGGAACAAAAGTAAAACAACAGTGGACTACAGGTCATAAACAATGAAAACAGGTGAAAGGCAGAGACACATCTTTAAAGTATATAAATAAAGGGTCACCTGGGAGGTTCAGTTGGTTGAGCGTCTGACTTCAGCTCAGGTCATGATCTCACAGTTCATGAGTTTGAGCCCCACATTGGGTCTGCTGCTGACAGCACAGAGCCTGCTTTGGCTCCTCTGTCCCCTTCTCTCTGCCCCTCCCCAGCTTGTACTCTCTAAAAATAAACAAGCCAATGAAACATTTAAAGTAGATAAGTAAAAACAACAGGTGTTAGCAAGGATATGGAGAAATTGGAACCCCAACACACTGTCGGTAGGAATACAAAATTGTGTAGCCACTATGGAAAGCAGTATAGAAAGTCTTCAAAAACCTGTAACTAGAATTGCCATATGATCTGGCAATACCACTTCTGGGTATATATATCCAAAAAGAATTGAAATTGGGATTCTTAAAACCTATTAGCGCTCCCAGGTTCACTGCAGCACTATTTACAATAGCCAAGATATGGAAACAAGCTAAGTGTCCATTCACAAGTGAATGGATACAGAAGAAAATACATTGGAATACTCTTCAGCTAATAAACATTGCAATAAGTAACCCCACAGATGAACTTGAGGAGTTTACAGTAAGTGAAATAAGAACAGACATAAACAGAGGCACATGGGTGGCTCATTTCAACGAGCACCTGCTCTTGATTTAGGCACAGGTCATTATTTCACAGTTCAGGAGTTCAAGCCCCACGATGGGTTCTTTGCTGATGGTGTGGAGCCTGCTTGGAATTCCCTCTCTCCCCCTCTGTCTCTGCTCCTCCTCCACTCATGCTCTCTCTCCCAAAATAAATAAAAACTTAAAAATACTGCATGATTCCCCATATGATTTATTAAAACCATAAAATTAACAGAAGCAAAGATTGGAATAGTGATTACAAGGGGCTAGGATGAGGGAGAAATGGTGAGGTACTAATCATTGGCATAAAATTTCAGTTAAACAAGATGAATAAGCTCTTGAGATCTGTGATACAACATTGTCCCTACAGTCAACAATAAATAATATATTGCACATTTAAAAATTTGTCAAGAGGGTGGATCTCATGCTGGGTGTTCTTTTTTTATTATTATTATGAAATGTATTGTCAAATTGATTTCCATACAACACCCAGTGCTCATCCCAACAGGTGCCCTCAATACCCATCCCCCATCCACCCTTCCCTCCAACCCCCCATAAACCCTCAGTTTGTTCTCAGTTTTTACGAGTCTCTTATGTTTTGGCTCCCTCCCTCTCTAACCATTTTTTTCCTTCCCCTCCCCCATGGTCTTCTGTTAAGTTTTTCAGGATCCACATAGGAGTGAAAACATATGGAATCTGTCCATCTCTGTATGACTTATGCTAAGTGAAATAACACTCTCCAGTTCCATCCATGTTGCTACAAAAAGCCATATTTCATTCTTTCTCATTGCCACATAGTATTCCATTGTGTATATAAACCACAATTTCTTTATCCATTCATCAGTTGATGGACATTTAGGCTCTTTCCATAATTTGGCTCTTGTTGAAAGTGCTGCTATAAACATTAGGGTACAAGTGCCCCTATGAATCAGTACTCCTGTATCCCTTGGGTAAATTCCTAGCAGTGTTATTGCTGGGTCATAGGGCAGATTTATTTTTAATTTTTTGAGGAACCTCCACACTGTTTTCCAGAGCGGCTGCACCAGTTTGCATTCCCACCAACAGTGCAAGAGGGTTCCCGTTTCTCTACATCCTCTCCAGCATCTATAGTCTCCTGTTTTGTTCATTTTAGCCACTCTGACTGGCGTGAGGTGCTATCTGAGTGTGGTTTTGATTTGTATTTCCCTGATGAGGAGCGACGTTGAGCATCTTTTCCTGTGCCTGTTGGCCATCTTTTCCTGTGCCTGTTGGTGAGCTCTTTATAGATTTTGGATACTAGCCCTTTGTCCGATATGGGTGTTCTTTCTGAATAACATTAAGAAGAAAAAAATGATCTAGAACTCTGTACCCAGCAAAAGTGTGTTTCAAAATTGCAGGTGACATGGTGCCTACAAGAAACTCACTTCAGACATAGAGACACATGCAGACTAAAAGTGAAAGAATGGAAACGTATTTACCATGAATTGGGATCAGAAACAAAACTGGGGTAGCAATACTTCTAACAGACAAAAGAGACTTTAAAATAAAGACTATAACAAAAAACAAAGAAGGACACTAAGTAAGGATAAATGGAGCAATCCAAAAAGAGGATATAACAACTGTAAATTGCACCCCACATGGGAGTACCCCAATACATAAAACTGAGGAAAAAATAGTAATACAATAGTAGTACAGGACTTAAACACACTTTTATCAATGAATAGAGCATCCAGACAGGAAAAAAAAAAACTTTGAAATCAGTAAATGGCTTTGAAAAATACAATGTATTAGATGACGCCATGAGATACTCAGAACATTTCGTTGAAAAACAGTAGAATATACACTCATTTCAAGTGTATATCGAACATTCTCCCAAACGATCACGTTAGGCCACAAAACAAGTCTCAATAAATTCAAAAAGATTGAAATCATATCATGATGTATCTTCTCCCACCACAGCAGTATGAAACTAGAAATCAAGAAAATCTTGATTGTCCCAAGAAAAAATCTGAGAAAAGCACAAATACTGTACATGGAAACTAAACAACATGCTGCTAAAGCAATGGATGGGTGAACCACAAAACACATCCAGACAAATAAAAATGAGGAAACTAGTCCAAAAATCTTTGGAATGCAGTAAAGGCTGTTCAAAGAGGAAAGATTTTAACAATACAAATCTACCTCAAGAAGAAAGAAAAAACTCAAATAACCTACCCTCATACCTAAAGGAGCTAGGAAAAATAACAAGAAACAAAACCCACAGCCAGTAGAAGGAAGAAAATAAAGATTAGAGCAGAAGGGGGAGTAGCCAAGATGGCAGTACAGCATGGATGTCTTTTTTGCATCTCAGGTCCATGAAATACAACCAGACCAACACTAAACCATCCTGCACACCTAGAAAACTGATCTGAGGATTAACACAACAACGTGCACAATCTGAACCACAGAATTCAGCAGGTACGCAGTGTGGAGAGGTTAACTTGGGGACAGAAGCCGTGGAGATCAGGGAGCCACTTTTGTGTGTGGGCAGAGAATGTGGGGGGGGGGGGGTAGTATGGGAAAATCACCCCCCAAAAGCACCTGGAGAGAAAGTGGAAAAGTGGAAACAGCCCCAGAGACTGAAATAAAAAGGGACAAGGAGAAAGGAGAGGATTTAAATTCCATTAAGGCTCTATAAACAAGGGGAGCACAGAGTCAAACTCTGCAGCTCCATACCTGACAGTGCTCTGCTAAGAAGGACAAATCTCCAGGAACAGAGTTAAGTCTGGGGGTCTTTGGGCCACACAGAGAAAGGTGGTTCCCCTGCTGGGAGGACATCTGGTAGAGGCTGTGTGGCGACCAAGCCCCAGCAGACCCCAGAGAACAACCGCATTTGCTGGTGCTGGAACAAGGTTGTTAAGCGTGAAGCCTGGTGTTAGATGTGTGTTGTGATTTTCCATAATCCCTGAAAAGGTGCTGCTACATAATTGCATGAACTTTCTCTGGGGCGGACTGGCACCTAGCTGCAGTCTCTGGGCATTGGCAGCAGCATGGTCCTGTGAATGTTCTTGGGTGTGGTCAGCACCTGGCCATTGCTCAGTGAGATCCTCCCCCAGAGGGTCTGAGTAGGTCAAAGCCATAGTCCCTCAGAAGTGAGGGGTCGGGAAACACAGACACATCTGAGATGAAACTCAGGAAGGAGGTACCACCTGGCAACCTGATGGCTTGGTCACTGGCAGTGTAAAAGCAGGGACTGGACAGAAGCCTGAGACAAAGGACAGGTGCATGATTGCTGATCAGGGAGAACACCGCTCTGATACTAGAGATTGGGTAGCTGGGTAATGCCATTTTTACCCCTCCTGCGCATGCGCATAAACACCTACAGGCACCACAACAATCCACCCCAGTAAGCTAAGCAGTGCCATCTAGTGGAGAACAGAGCCATTCCACTAAGCCCCACCCAGCTGGGCCAACCTCGCTCTTCAGGAACACAAGTCTCTCCGCCTGCTTAGTTTATGAACTATAAAGCACCTCATAGTTTGACTCCTAGGAACAAACGAAGTATTTTCAGTCTTATTTCAGTCTGTTCACTAGTCCATCTATTCAATTTTCTTTGTTTTCTCTTTTTCCCTTTTCTTGAATAAAGAAAAAAATTAATTTTCAATTTTTATTAAAGTATTTTTATTTTTCCACTATATTTTACATTTTTGTAAACTATTCAAGTGCTGTTTTACTTCCATCATTCCATTTTATTCTGTATCATTGTATTCATTTTTTTCAAATTTTCAAACATTTTTTTAATTTTCTCTTTTTTCTCCCCCCTCTTTTATCTCTAATCTATCAAGCTTATTTCAACAGCGAGATCGAAACACACCTAGGATCTAACATCATTTATTTCATTTTTGTGTGTGTGTTTGTGTTGTTTCTAATTTTTTAATTTTTTTTTACCTTATTAATTGCTTTCCTTCCTTCAAAAGGAAGAAACAAAGGAATTCACCCCAAAAGAAAGAGCAGGAAGAAACGACAGCCAGCGACTTACTTACTCAACACAGATAGAAGCAAGATGTCTGAACCAGAATTTAGAATCATGATAATAATAATACTAGCTGGGGTCTAAAATAGATGAGAATCCCCTTCTGTGGAGATAATACAAGTAAAAGCTAGTCAGGATGAAATAAAAAAAAATGTTATAACTGAGCTGCAACCTCAAATGGATGCCCCAGTGGCAAGAATGAATGAAACAGAGCAGTGAATCAGCGCTACAGAGGGCAAACTTACAGAGAACAATGAAGCAGATAAAAAGAGGAAGACTAAGGCAAAAGAACATGACTTAAGATTTAGAGAAATCAGGGACTCATTAAAAAGGAACAACATCAGAACCATAGGGGTCCCAGAAGATGAAGAGAGAGAAAAAGGGGTAGAAGGGTTATGTAAGCAAATCATAGTGGAAAACTTCCCTAACCTGGGCAAAGACACAGACATCAAAATCCACGAAGTACAGAGGACTCCCATTAGATTCAACAAAAAACGACCATCAACAAGGCATATTATAGTCAAATTCACAAAATACTCAGGCAAGGAAAGAACCATGAAAGCAACAAGGGAAAAAAAGTCCTTAACCTACAAGGGAAGATACATCAACTTTGCAGCAGACCTATCCACAGAAACTTAGCAGGCTAGAAAGGAGTGGAAGGATATATTCAATGTGCTGAATTGGATAAAAATATGCAGCCAAGAATTCTTTATCCAGCAAGGCTGTCATTCAAAACAGAAGGAGAGATTAAAAGTCTCCCAGAAAAACAAAAGTTAAAGGAGTTTGTGACCACTAAACCAGCCATGCAAGAAATTTCAAGGGGGACTCTCTGAGGGGAGACAAGATGAGAGAGAGACAGAGAGACAGAGAGACACAGAGACACAGAGACACAGAGACACAGAGAGAGACCAAAAGCAACAAAGACTATATAGGACCAGAGAACACCACCAGAAACTCCAACCCTACAATAAAATTAATGACAACAAACTCATATCTTTCAGTACTCACTCCAAATGTCAATGGACTAAATGCTCCAACCAAAAGACATAGGATAACAGAATGGATAAGAAAACAAGATCCATCTATATGCTGTTTACATGAGACCCACTTTAGACCTAAAGACACCTTCGTATTGAAAATAAGGGGATGGAGAACCATCTATCATGCTAATGGTCAACAAAAGAAAGCCCGAGTAGCCATACTTCTATCAGAAAATCTAGACTTTAAAATAAACCATGTAGCAAGAGATGAAGAAGGGCGTTATATCATAATTAAGGGGTCTATCCACCAAAAAGACCTAACAACTAAAAACATTTATGCTCCAAATGTGGAAGAACCTAAATATATAAAATCAATCACAAAGAAATTCATTGATAACACCATAATTACCCCACTTCCAGCAATGCACATTTCATCTAAACAGAAAATCAACAAGGAACCAATGGCTTTGAATGACACACTGGACCAGATGGACTTAACAGATATATTCAGAACACTTCATCCTAAAGCAGCAGAATATACATTCTTCTCCAGTGAACATGGAATGTTCTACAGAATAGATCACATACTGGGACACAAATCAGTCCTCAACAAGTACAAAAAGATTGAGATCATACTGTGTGTATTTTCAGACTACAATGCTATGAAACTTGAAAACAACTACAAGAAAAAATTTGCAAAGATAACAAGTACTTGGAAACCAAAGAGCATTCTACTAAAGAATGAATGGGCTAACCAAGAAGTTAAAGAGGAAAGTAAAAAGTACACGGAAGGCAATGAAAATGATTACACCACAGCCCAAAACTTCTGGGACGCAGCAAAGGTGGTCATAAGAGGGAAGTATATAGCAGTCCAGGTCTTCCTAAAGAAGGAAGAAAGGTCTCAGATACACAACCTAACCTTACACCTTAAAGAGCTGGAAAAAGAACAGCAAATAAAACCCAAAAATAGAAGACAGGAAATAATAAAGATTAGAGCAGAAATTAATGCTACTGAAACAACAACAACAAAAAAAACAGTAGAACAGATCAATGAAACCAGAAGCTGGTTCTTTGAAAGAATTAACAAAATTGATAAACCACTAGCCAGTATGATCAGAAAGAAAAAGGAAAGGACCCAAATAAATAAGATCAAGAATGAAAGAGGAGAGATCACAACCAATGCAACAGAAATAAAAACAATAATAAGAGAATATTATCAGCAATTATATGCCAATCAAATGGTAATCTGAAAGAAATGGAGAAATTCCTTGAAACATATACACTACCAAAACTGAAACAGAAAGCAATAGAAAATTTGAACAGACATATAACCAGTAAGGAAATCAAATTAGTAACCAAAAATCTTCCAAAAAACAAGAGTCCAGGGACAGATGGCTTTCTAGGGGAATTCTACCAAACATTTAAGGAGGGTTAACACCTATTCTCTTGAAACTGTTCCAAAAAATAGAAATGGAGGGGAAACTTCCAAACACTTTCTATGAAGCCAACATTACGCTGATTCCAAAACCAGACAGAGACCACACTAAAAAGGAGAAGTATAGACCAATTTCCCTGATGAACATGGATGCAAAAATCCTCAACAAGATAATAGTTAACCGGATCCAACAATACATTAAAATAATTATTCATCCACGACCAAGCGGTATTTATACCTAGTATGCAGGGCTGGCTCAATGTCCGCAAAACAATTAACGTGATTCATCACATCAATAAAATAAAGGACAAGAACCACATGATCCTCTCAATACACACAGAGAAACCATTTGACAAACTACAGCATCCTTTCTTGATAAAACCCTCAAGAAAGTAGGGATAGAAGGATCATACCTCAAGATCATAAAAGCCATAGATGAAAGATACAATGCTAATATCATCCTCAATGGGGAAAAACTGAGAGCTTTCCCCCTAAGGTCAGGAACAAGATAGGGATGTCCACTCTCACCACTGTTATTCTACATGGTATTGGAAGTCTTAGCCTCTGCAATCAGACAACACAAAGAAATAAAAGGCATCCAAATTGGCCAGGAGGATGCCAAACTTTCACTCTGCACAGATGACATGATACTCTATATGGAAAATCCAAAAGACTCCACAAAAAAACTGCTGGAACTGATCCATGAATTCAGCAAAGTCACAGGATATAAAAATCAATGAACAGAAATCAATTGAATTCCTATACACCAACAATGAAGCAACAGAAAGAAATCAATGGATCGATCCCTTTTACAATTGCCCCCAAAACCATAAAATACCTAGGAATAAATCTAACCAAAGAGGTGAAAAATCTATACACTGAAAACTGCAGAAAGTTTATGAAAGAAATTGAAGAAGACACAAAACAATGGAAAAATGTTCCATGCTCCTGGATAGGAAGAACAAATATTGTTAAAATGTCAATACTACCCATAGCAATCTACATGTTCAATGCAATACCTATCAAAATAATACCAGAATTCTTCAATGAGCTAGAAAAAACAATCCTAAAATTTGTATGGAACCAGAAAAGACCCTGAATAGCCAAAGCAATCTTGAAAAAGAAAACCAAAGCAGGAGGCATCACAATCACGGACTTCAAGCTATACTACTTCAAGGCTATAATCATCAAGACAGTATGGTACTGGCACATGATCAGACACTCAGATCAATGGAACAGAATAGAGAACCCAGAAATGGACCCACAAACATATGGCCAACTAATCTTGGAAAAAGGAAGAAAGAATATCCAATGGAATAAAGACAGTGTCTTCAGCAAGTGGTGCTGGGAAAACTGGATAGCAACATGCAGAAGAATGAACCTGGACCACTTTCTTACACCTCACACAAAAATAAACTCAAAATGGATGAAAGACCTAAATGTAAGACAGGAAGCCATCCAAATCCTCGAGGAGAAAGTAGGCAAAAACCTCTTTGATCTTAGCCACAGCAACTTCTTACTCCACACGTCTCTGGAGGCAAGGGAAACAAAAGCAAAAATCAACTACTGGGACCTCATCAAAATAGAAAACTTCTGCACAGCAAAGGAAACAATCAACAAAACTAAAAGGCAACCGACAGAATGGGAGAAGATATTTGCAAATGAAATATCAGATAAAGGGTTAGTATTCAAAATCTATGAAGAACTTCTCAAACTCAACAACCAAAAAATAAATAATCCAGTGAGGAAATGGGCAAAAGACATTAATAGACACTTCTCCAAAGACATCCAGGTGGCCAACCGACACATGAAAAAAATGCTCAACTTCATTCATCATCAGGGAAATACAAATCAAAACCACCATGAGATACCTCCTTACACCTGTCAGAATGGCTAACATTAACAACTCAGGCAACAACAGATGTTGGTGAGGATGCAGAGAAAGAGGATCTCTTTTGTATTGTTGGTGGGAATGCAAGCTGGTGCAGCCACTCTGGAAACAGTATGGAGGTTCCTCAAAAAAAAAAAAAAACAAAAAACAAAAAAAAAAAAAACAACTAAAAATAGAACTACCCTATGACCCACCAATTGTACTACCAGGCATTTATCCACGGGATACAGATGTGCTGTTTCGAAGGGACACATTCACCCCCATGTTTATAGCAGCACTATCAACAATAGCCTAAGTATGAAAGAGCCCAAATGTCCATCGATGGATGAATGCATAAAGAAAATGTGGTATATATATATATATATATATATATATATATATATATATATACACACACACACACACACACACAACGGAGTATTACTCGGCAATCGAAAACTGTGTTCTTTAAAAGGCATGATCAGGGGCGCCTGGGTGGCTCAGTCAGTTAAGTGTCCGACTTCAGCCTGGGTCATGATCTCACAGTTCGCGAGTTCGAGCCCCGCATCAGGCTCTGTGCTGACAGCTCACAGTCTGGAGCCTGCTTCCGATTCTGTGTCTGTCTGTCTGTCTGTCTCTCTCTGCCCCTCCCCAGTTCATGCTCACACTCTGTCCCTTTCAAAAATAAATAAACTTTAAAAAAATTAAAAAATAAAAGGCATGATCATAAAAATGAGGAGCCAAGTCACAGACTTGTAGAAAATATTCACAATATTTACAGATAACAAAGAACTTGGATCTAGAGTATGTGAAGAACTCTTACAACTTTTGAAAGTTCAATAAACAGGGGCTTCTGTGCGTCTCAGTCAGTTTAGCATTTGACTCTTGATTTCAGCTCACATCTTAAGCCCACAGTTCATGAGATCGAGCCCCACAAAGGGCTCTGTGCTGACAGTATGGAGCCTGATTGGGATTCCTTCTCTCCTTCTCTCTCTGCCCCTTCCCCCAACCCCTCCAAAAAATAAACAAGCATTAAAAAAAAAGCAAAGAAAATTCAATCAACAAAAATTTTGAATAGACACGTCATCAAATGTTATATATTAAGGGCAAACAAGCACAAATATTACAGGTTGAATTGTGTGTTGCCCCATCACCCATTCTATGTTGAAAACCTAATACCTAGTACCTCAGATGGGGACTACATTTGGAGATAGTGTCTTTAAAGAGATGATTAAGAAAAAATTAGGTTTTTAGGGTCATTAGGTGGGTCCTAATCAAATTTGACTTTTTTCCTTCCTTGTAAGAAGAGATTATGACAGAAACATAAAGGGAAGACCATGTGAAGATACAGAAAGGAGAAAATGGCCATCTTTAAGCCAAAGAGAGAGCCCTCAGAAGAAACTAACCCTATAAATTACATTTCTAGCCTCCAGAATTTTGAAAAGGTAAGCTTATGCTATTTAAGCCATCCAGTAGGTGGTACTTTGTTATGGCAGCCTTAGCAAACTAAATACACACATGAGTATGTTCATTATCATTGGCTATATGAAAAACACAAATTAAAACATACTGAAATGGCCAAATTAAAATAGATTTTTAATATCATATGTTGACACAGATGTGGGACAACACATACATTTTTGGGGATGAAAAATGGTACAGCCACTCTGGAGAACAGTTTGCTTTCAAGATTTTTTTTTTAAGTTAAATATATTCTCATAAATCCCATCATTTCTACCCTCAGATATTTATGTAAGGGAACTAAAAACTTATGTTCAATAAGAGTGACATTCAACTATTCATAGCAGATTAATTGGTAATAACGCCCAAGTGAAAATAACCAAAATGTTCAACTGGTAAATAAACAAATTGTAGTTTATCTATATAATCGATTACTAAGCAGCAATTTAAAAGGAAAGTATTACTGATACACGTAACACTATGGATGAATCCCAAAATCATTACACAAAGTGAAGGAAGACAAATCAAAGACTACATACCATATGTTTCCATTTATAGGAAATTCTAGCAAAAACAAAACTAGGACAGAAAGTAGACTACAGGTTGCCAGCCCACCACCTCACCGTCTATGCTATAATAGCTTTTATCTCAAGCTTTTTGTTAACTCTTGGCTTCTAGATCTTGGTATCTTCATGTGTCCATCTCTGTGTACTTCCTACATCTCAAGATCAATTTCTCAAAGACAGTAATCAGTCCAAACTATTATCATGTGTGGTGATGTTAAAGTATAACCAAAATTTTAAGGATACTCCTCTCTTAAGAGACAGAAATTAATTCCTTCCTCTCCCCTTGATTGTGGCATATATGATGGAGGTTTGAGACTAGGTTTTAAGAGACATGGCTTTCTTCTTGTTGTCTTTGGCTTGGATCTCTTGCTTTGAGGGAAAGAAGCCAGTCACCACGTCATGGTAACATTCAAGCAGCCTTGTGGAGAGGAACTAAAGCTTCCTGCCAGTTGTCAGTGAGGAGCAGAATCTTCTGCCATCAGCCATGTGAGTGAGCCATCTGTAGATGGATGCCCCAGGCCCAGGCAAGCCCCATTACACAGCTCCACCTACTATCTGGACAGCAACCCCAAACCATGTAAGCTACTTCTGAATTTCCAACCTCCAGGGGCGCCTGGGTGGCTTAGTTGGTTAAGCATCCGACTTCAGCTCAGGTCATGATCTTGCGGTCTGTGAGTTCGAGCCCCATGTTGGGCTCTGTGCTGACAGCTCACAGCCTGGAGCCTGCTTCAGATTCTGTCTTCCTCTCTCTCTGACCCTCCCCCGTTCATGCTCTGTCTCTGTCTCAAAAATAAACGTTTAAAAAATTTTTTGAATTTCCAACCTCCAAAAAAAAAAAAAGTAATAAATATATATTGCTTTTACACAGATTTGGGGTACTTTGTTGTATAGCAATCTTGACCCTATAGAAGTCCTAAAACTTCCTCATGGAATGACTATTTTAGTATTTTAGGATACCCAGGCATAAAAAGAACTCAAGAGGACTCTCTCAGCAAGCACTCTGGATTTTGGAATTAACTTCCAAGTGAAGATATAGACAAGAAACATACCTTTATTGCTATCTTTATTTTATCCAGTAAAAAACAAAAACAAACATAACAATAAAACATAAACAACTGAATAGGATAATAATCTACCTACTACTTAGGATAATCATCTACCTCCTTAGAATAATAATCTACCTACTACTACCTTTAAAAATCAGAAATAATTTTCTTCCATACAAACAGGACTCCAAATGAAGATAAATTAGTTTAATAAGGAGTTTCAGAGAAGCCTAGCATTCCTGAGAGTTGGTTTCTAAGATACGTTGCTTTGGGTTTTTAGGTTTGCCACCATTAGCAGTGTAAACCTAAGTCAATTAGCCTTTTAGGGTCTCTTGTGTACAGTAATTTTTAATTTAATTTTGGTCAAAGACACCTTTGTGAATCTAGAATCTTTCTCCTGATAAATATATACTGCCACAGTGAGTTTTACACATTCTCAGCTTCTTCTGGAAAGTATTTCTAACCCAGCAACTGTGCCTAGTTAAACTTGAGTAATTCTAGTACTTAGGGTCTAAGTAACTCTTGGTTTGCTGGCATTTTATAAATCTGAAGATTTTTAATTATACGGCTTACTACTTACTTACTAGTTCGCTGCATATATTAAGCACTGTTTTATAAATGAAGTTGCTTTTTTAGCAAATGTTTTCTGTTCCCAAGGAAGCAGAGACTCAAATGCTAATACAGGTGTAGAGAGTTACCCATTCTTATTAAGACTGATTTGTATAACCTGCTACAACACACCTATTTGGTATAATTTATGCTTGGTGTTAATAGTAACTTTTATTGGTATTCACCTAGGGAGACTAGCTTTAAAGGAAACCCTCAGCATCTGCTCACCACCTTATTTCCATATATTCAGCTTTCTGTTTAATTAACCTCTTTTTATTGTAGTATCTGAAAAGTAACTCAGAATAAAAAGGCACATTGATCACGGATCAGTAGCATCATTTTCTCAAACAGACAACACCATTTTTGTCATGGACAGGGTAGCATATAGAGATCACAGGACTATGCACACAACTCACAACTTCTGATTCCATTGTATTAAACTGATTGGCACATCCTTCCCAACACTCATAGTCAAGTAGAACAACAAATAGCCACAAAGACACTTTTTCTATAGGTTAACCGCTTTACAAATAAAAAGATCATAATAGAGTGCGGATGAAATGAATCTATTAGATGCCTAAGTTGGAGCAATACTTCTTTTATGAAGAAAAAAAAAGGTACTCAAACATCTCATGATTACTGCTTGGGGCTAGGCAGCAGGAATCACTTCAGTGGACTCCTTCCTTACGGATCCAGGAGAGAATATTCCTCAGAATCCATGACTTGCTCTCAAAAGAAAGCTGAAACAGTGCTTCTTTACTTTCTAAATGTTTATCCCAGTTTAAGAGATGAATTCCCACGGAGCTACCCTGGTCGCAACCTTCCTCATTGTGTGGTTGCTAATGTAGATTTCATAATCTCACCTTCAAAATACAGAATGATGAGGAGAATGTTGTGATATCTAACTAGCTACCAACTGCAGCAAGAAGGGCAAAATAAACTCTTTCATACAATTCTTACTGTTTAAAGATTTCGGTTTTTTAAAGTTTCCATCGCAAAGAAAGACACCGTTTTCTCTTTTGCATTAGAGCACAAAAGAGAAATGGTTACATAGACAATTGGCAGAGGCTACTGGAGTGGGAGTGTTAAATAACTGAAGGAATATCTTCAGGTGGAAAAAAAAAGAAAGAAAGAAAAGATAAATCCAGCTAACATAATTCAAGTTGAAAAAAGTCTAGGACAATTTAAAAGATTCTTCAGCAATTTATGATAATGTACAATCATATTCTTTTCTCCTAAAAGACTTTTGCCTACGATTGTAGTTATTTCTTGTTAAGGTGAAATATCACTCATCTTGAAACAGATGTGAAGTTATCCTTATTAGATACTTTTCCTTGATGTTGGTATTTTAACACTGTGATTAAACCAGATGGAAGACAACTCCCCCCCCCTTCCTTGAAAAAAAGGGAGAGGAGGAAAATAAAACACACACGTACAACCAGGTACTTTCAGATTCTAGTTGCCATAACAACTTGAGTCAGCTTCCATCATTAAAGCATCTTTTGATCACCCTTATGGATTTTTTGTGTAACGAGTAAAAGATTCATTATTTCATGTATTCTCTATTGAGAAAAATTCCTCTCCTCTTTGAAAACAGCTCATTGTCTGTTTTATTAAACAAAAGCAGACGAGTACTATAAACTCCGCCTCAAAACTATAAACAACAAAGGCTCCCCAAAGAAAGCTTTGAAGTATTATATTGCACTTTCAGACTTCTAATGATATTTTTAAAGGGTATTTTGTTTCCATGAAAATTAAATACTTCTGGTAATTTTACAATGTGAGAATTTTTCATATATTTTTCTCTTTCAATAGGCCAATTCAAATATTGTTTACAGTAACAACAACAAAACACATTGCAGTAAAATGCCTTCCTTCTGGCCTCTTTCGCCTATTGTTTAATCTCTAGGTCTGCACACATCTGGAAAACAGCGAAGTCAGTGGGAAGTGTGAGAAGCTGGTATCAAAGCAAGTTGCTTCCTAGCAACAGCACTCAGGAGAAACAGGCTTCATTTGTCAAGTGGCCCCAAAGCAGGAAATCAGGGTGCTGTGGGAATGAGAATGGCATATACAAGGTGCAAAACATAAGTTAACATTTACCTTTCCAAAGTGAAATATTTAATGTCCTCTATAAACAGGACACCCAAACTGAAACAAAGTCAAAAGAGTCCTGATGGCTCAGTGTAGAAAGCTTCTCACACCTCTGTGACGAAGAGCCAACTTGGGTATGTAACCAGTTCATCACAGATTGTTTTGTAAAATTTTATTTTCAAAAAATATTTAGGAAAGTGAAATTTTTAAAAAGGCACTTTAAATAAGAACCAGCCAAAAAAAAAAAAAAATCTTTCACATTGGTTCCTTAAATGCTTTTAGACACTTACCTTCAATTTCTGTCCTGACCTCCTCACAAACCAGACACAGTGCCTAGATAGTAAAATAGGATGGACCATGAGACCACCTTGCATTAAATAGCTCTGGTTTAACACTGAGCTTCTCAAACTCATTGAGCATCGAGATCCCTTGGAGAGTTTGTTAAATGCAGACACCTGAGCCCCACCCTCAGCATCAGATTCAGCAAATCTGGGCTAGGGGTGGATACTTAGCATTTCTAGCAAGCTCACAGGTATTGCCAATGTATGAGTAGCAATGCTGGAGAAGCTAGATGTGCTATATTGCAAGTGTGTCTAACGCTCTCACTGTGGACGTCCCATTATACTAAAGCAGTAAAATCTCCAGAGCTGGGTGATGGTAAGATTACCCAGGAGGAGAGGCAGAAAACTGAGTCTTTAATTCCTCCAGTGATTCCTCATCATTTTCAACACAAAAGCTAAATGCCATGGCTGAGGTCACAAAATTCCTCAAGATCCACCTCATCCCCTCATTTTTGCCCGTTTGTCCTCATTTTACACTCCTTATCGATATGGAATTGATGCATCAGCCACAAGGAATTATAGGTAAATGGAATCTGACTATGCTAGTGTTCTCACACCCTCGTGCCTTCCGGCTTTCATTCCCTCTCCGCACCCCATTCCTTTTCTTTCCTCTCACTTATTCTTTCAACAAATGTTTCTCTCTCTTTTTAAATATTTATTTACTTTTGAGAGATCGAGAATGTGTGTGAGAGGGGCAGAGAGAGAGACACAGTACCCGAAGTAGGTTCCAGGCTCCAAGCTGTCAGCACAGAGCCCAAGAAAGGGCTTGAACTCACAAACTGTGAGATGATGACCTGAGCTGAAGTCAGATGCTTAACCCACTGAGCCACCCAGGTGCCCCATATTCTTTCAACAAATGTTGCTGAGCTACCTACCTGATGTGAATTTTATGAGGTTTAAATGAGACAATATATTTAAAGGACTTAGTACAAAACGTAGCATATGGCAAGCACTCAAAAGATGATGGCAATGTTGACAAGGATGATGGCAAGAAGAATGAGGTTATATGCTGACTAGAGTCTTCAACACCTTGTTTTGTAACTACCGATTCTTAAGTCACCTCAGTGAGACTGAGGTTCATTGAAAGAATTCTGTTTTTCACATCAACATTTCCATTTCCCACTGAGGTCCCTAGGATACAGTAAGGTCTTAATAAACATTTGCTGATAGAACGGTAAGAACCTGAAGGGATTGCAACACACAACTGAATCCTATTCTTTTTCAACTATGCCATGTTGTGTCTTTAAAAATGTCCCCTTTTCTGGCCTCCCTAGCAGAGAGTTTAAAAACACAAGAAAAAACTTCCTTTCTGACATTTTAAAAAATCCTTGGGAAAGGCAGTTAATTTATTTGTTAGTGAACTTGTTGGATGATTTCAGACCTTTTAAACATGGCTAAGCACTCATCGTTCACGTAAATGGAAGGGGGCTGGGGCAGCTGTGCAGGTGTGTTACTGGGATCTCCCCTCGAGAGAGAACTTGCCCTTCAGGATTTCAGGATTGTCTCAGCTTTCAGCTCAAGCCAACGATCCTTCCAGGCAGCCCCCATTCTGTGACTGAACACAGTAGGGGAGTAGGACCTAGCTATTTATGCCGAGTTCAGGATTCCTCTCCTGAGGGCGCTTTTCTCTAGAGCTTCCATTCAGCTGGCTGGGCCTTTCTGGTCTGTGTCATAGTATGAGACTCTGCCTCCAAACCCGGTTTCCTTCCCCCTTTCCTTTCACAGGTGTCTGATCAGCAGTGGGAAGGCTTTCCCTGCCCAATTCTGCATCCCTCGTGGCTGGCCTTTCACAGGTGTTACTTACTCCTTCTGTACGTCCAGCTTCATCCCAGTGTCTTTTCCCTAACGGCACAGGAGAATGAAACTGCAAAACCATGCTTTTGGCTTTCTCAGTGGGAAATCAAGCATTGAATCAAACTGTGGTCTAGCTAAGAAAACACCTGAATAAGATACAAGCAAGACCGGCAGAGCACTTTCCCCATTTATCTGAGATTAAGCAGAGATGGGTAATGTGTCTCCCACCTGCTGACCTATTTCATTCTTTACCCCTCAATGTGTTTCTGTCACTATTGCCATTTGGACTTCACTGCTTCTATCTTCCTTTTTTCCCATTGTGTATATTCCTGGTGCTTTTAGACTACAGGATAGATAGTCACAAGTCACTCTTCATCTGCTTTGTATTCAGAGAGGCAGCATAGACTGTGGGTGCATGAAAACAATTTTAGGTCCCTTCTCAGCTAAAAGCTATGTAACAGCTAAAAGCAGGAAGACATAGCTAAATTTTCTTTCTTTTTTACACAGGCAAAAGCTGTAGTAGCTATGTTAACACAGGAAAAGATAAATTTATTCGAACACCTAGTATAAATTAGATTTTAAAAAAGGTTGCACTTACTCAGTGGTTCTTAGTCTCTTTGGGAGTTTCAAATATCTTTGAATATAACACAAAAGCCATAGACTCAATCCCTAGATTAAAAAGTACTACTATTATTCGAATGAAGAGCTTAAGGTATTTGTTCTCCTCTCATCCTTTCATTCAAGTTAGTGTTTTACTAATAATAATCATGAGTGCATGCTAGGATAACATTTTACTAGATGAAGGAATGTTTTTCACTCACCATCATTAGTTTTACTTAATTGCTCTCCTACAAATAAAATGACTTTGAATTCTGCCTCAGGGAGAGGAAGCTTCAGCAAAATAAACACACTAATACAGGAAAAAAAAAAATATATATATATATATTCAGTGTTTGACTTTTCAAACCTGGCTTCTTAGCCCAAGCAATATATTTTCCTATGCAATTTTTCTTTTATCCTACAGCAGACAAAAATTCCTAGTGCAGAGGGCCAGGGGGAGCAAAATTAGAACACTCAATGTATTTTGCTAACAGTGACACTTCTTGTTCAAAGAAGGAAATTGAAGAACAACAGAAAAAAAAAAAGATAACGTGCATCTGAATGCAAGATATAGAAACAAACAAGTTTGGGTAACATGTCAGAGATTCAGAGGCACTGAAATATCGTTCAAATATAAGAATGTGAATTTATTTTGAAAAGAAATGATTCCTACTGTTTGACTTAGCTGTTGCTGTATGAGAACCTTCCTCCCATCCCAGCACCAAAAAAATGGAGTAACTTAAATTAATAACCATTTATGCAGCTCATGATTCTGAGGGTCAGGAACTCAGGCTGGACCAAATAGTAGGGTTTCATCTCCACTTTCTAATGCATGTTCTAATGCATGTTCGATCAGTTGGGGTGGGAAAGCCAGGGTAAGTGGCTTTGCTGATATCGGGTGGGCTACTTCTCATATGCAGCACATCAACAAGGACAACAGGGCTGACACAACTCTAAAGTACATAGTCTGCCACCTCCAGCTAGTTAGCACTGGGAGAAAATGGAGGCCAGAGTCCTGAGAAAGAGAACAAACGTGTGGTATACAAGGTCTCTTTAGGACTCCAATTTGAATTGAAAACCTGTTATTTCCACTGCATTTATTGGCCAAAGCAAGTCACAAAGCCAATGCCATTTAAGGAGATGGATTAAAAAAAAAAAGATAACCTTTTGATGGGAGATGTTGAAAAGTAAATTATAAAGGTTATGGACCAGAGAACAGTGTAGGATGGGTGGTCATTTTTGCAGTCTACACCATTTAATAAGATGATCGGATTTAAATCACCTTGAGTACCTCTGAATAAAAACTCAAAACCATCCACCTCCATTTTACAGCATCCCAGATCACCACATCCACCTTTTATATATAAACAGAAAACAAATGCCTTTGGGAGCCTAATGAGCACTATGGTCCTTGGAAGCATTAACTAGTTCACCATGGCATTCAAGTGCCCTATTAGAGTCTGCATCCTATAAAGGTGAATGCTAACCTTGGCAGTTTATGTAGGAGTCTCTCAAGTGCTAGCTATTATGCCTTCCTTCCCTGATATCTACAAGGCATCTTCAACATAGAAACCAAAATTCTAACCCTCCTTGGACATTTTGCAGGATTTGGCTTCATGCTCTTCTGCTTGGATCATACTGACATTCATGGACCCATTTACTGTAATCCACTATGTTAACTGATATGCCTCTCTGTGCACAGGTTCAAAGAACAGTGCTGCAATTTTAATATTTTGGGGGAATTCATAAGCCCCTTTGAGAAGCTGATGAAAGCTATAGACCTTCAAAAAATGTACATCACACATCATACAAAATTTTGTACATAATTTCAGAAGGTCCACAGACCTCTTGAAACTTGTCCATGGACCTTCTAAGAGTCTATGGACCCCATTTAGAAGATCTTGTTCTAGATTATGGAAATAACCACTCTTACAACAATGATATGTAGCTAATGGAATCAGAAGCAACAAGAGAGCATATGGAAGCAGTCAAAAGTACCCTGAAGGCACAATCACCAGTTCTGACTTGCTGAATGATGAATGTTCAGACATTATTTATTCTGGGAGAGACAAGTCTCCAATTTTCTTTTCAGATGCTAAAGAACAGAAGCAGACTCACTAAGTGTGCATCTGAGTATCAGTTACAGAATCATCACTTGTGATCACAGCAGCAGAACATTCCCTCAGGCCATACCTTCTCTCAACCCAGAAGGTAGAACTTGAAGCACTTTGAGCAATGACCATTTTAAGGATGATACTGCTTCTATTACGAGGCTTCCCTGTTGTATTTACAGATAAAATAAAATGATGTCAAAGATTTGCTTCAGAATAATCTAGGGTGGAGGTGCATATAGATGAAATAAAAATGGGTCATTAGTGTATAATTACTGAAGCTGAGTGATGAGTACACAAGGGATCTTACATTATTCCCTCTACTTTTGCATATGTTTAAATTTTTGTTTTTGTAATAGAAAATTTAAAAGAGAGAGAAAGAGACTTTAATATTTGTTTCAAAGAGAAAGGCAACCCAGGTAAAATAGAGAGGCAGAAATGTATAACCTTCTTTCCGGCTACTCTGGAATGAAGGAATTTCTAATTTCTACTTTACTCTTTTCTACATGACCACAATCTCTTTAGTTCCCTCTTCATTTTGAAAGACTATTATTCTGACTTCTTTTTAATTATTTCACTATAAAAATTATTTCAGAATGGTAAGACATCTGTTAATTCTTAGGCCATCACATATGTCTATGGGCTCTCCCACTCTCTGCTTAGGGCTACTTGATAAATGAGACAGGATTCCCAAGATGCATTGCTAGGAAGCAACTTGTTCTTTGCTCTCAGCTTCTCACACTGTCCACTGTCTTCTCTGCTTTCCAAGCCCAGTCAATTGGGCAATAAAGAACACAAATGACTACGCACCAACAGTGACCAGCACCTGATTAACTGGAGCCTCCATTTCTACAACTTTAAAATGAGGGAAATTCCATGCCAATATGCCCAATGGGATTATTTTTTTTTTCACAACAGGATTATTTATTTTATTTTATTTTATTTTATTTTATTTTATTTTTATTTTATTCTATTCTATTCTATTCTATTCTATTTCCCAATGAGATTACTTTAAACCACAAATTAAACAATTAAATGAAACAGTGAATGTAGTGGATATTTGTAAATTCTGAAGGCATTTGTTTCAAATTGTGTTTAATAGAGGGGACCCGAGGGTCTCTGAGAGCACAGTGCTCTCCCTGTCCCATCCAGGCCACCTCCAGAACAGCTCTTGTCTATGGGGTTCTGGGGGGGAACTTCCATGGAAAAGAGGTTGCTGTTGCTAACGAAAATGTTGAGGGGCACTTGGGTGGTTCCGTAGGTTAAGCGTCTGACTTCAACTCAAGTTCATAATCTCACAGTTCATGAGTTCTCTCTTTTTTTAAGTCCCACATCAGGTTCTCTGCTGTCAGCACAGAGCCTATTTGGACTCCTCTGTCCCCCTCTCTTTCTGCCCCTCCCCCACTTAAGCACGCGCACGCACACTCTCTCTCTCTCAAAAACATAAATGAACATAAAAAAGCTTATGGAGGCCTGACAAAAGTAGTTTTTTTTAAGAAAATATTGAAAAATATGGCTCTCAATTTGTCTATTACAGAAAAGTTTAGGGGCACCTGGGTGGCTCAGTTAAACTTCCAACTCTTGATTTCAGCTCAGGTCATGATCTCACAGTTCGTGAGTTCAAGTCCCCTGACAGGCTACACTGACAGTGTAGAGTCTGCTTGGGATTCTCTCTCCCTCTCTCTCTTCCCCTCCCCTACTTTCTTTCAGTCTCTCTCAAAAATAAATAAATAAACATCAAAAAAAGTTGGGTACTTATGCCAAATGATTATCAATCAGCAGATAAAACATTCCTGAATCATGAATCTTTTCAATGCAAAGTATGATTTGATTTGCAATATATCTATATATAAATACATATAAATATGTGTGCAAATGTATATACATACACACAGAAATATTTGCTAGATTGATTTTAGAATTTCAGAAATGCATCCATTAAATAAAACAAAGTGGGCTAGAGTTTCTCATGAAAAGGCAAACTATGAAAATAACAGTGACATTCTGGAACCAGAATAAGAATCAGATGACCTGGGTTTGAATCCTGATTACCAACATTTAGTATTGGTGTGGCTTCAAACAAACTGTCTAATGTTTTTGTGCCCAGTTTCCTCAACTGTGAGCTATTTGCAATAAAATCTGCCTTAAGGATTAAGTGAAAATCTTAAGTGCTTGGTATTCCTGTAAGAAACAAAAAAATCACTGGGGCGCCTGGGTGGCTCAATTGGTTGAGCAACCGACTTCAGCTCAGGTCACGATCTCACAGCTCATGAGTTAGAGCTCCACGTCAGGCTCTGTGCTGACAGCTCAGAGCCTGGAGCCTGCTTTGGATTCTGTGTCTCCCTCTCTCTCTGCCCCTCCCCCACTCACATTCTGTCTCTCTCTCTCAAAAATAAATAAACATTAAAAAAAATTAAAACAAAAAATCACTGCTTGGATAACTTTGCTTCCCCTGAGAAACTGCTCTACTTCCTTTTTTATTTAAATAACAAGAAATAGGGGCGCCTGGGTGGCTCGGTCGGTTAAGCCTCCGACTTCAGCTCAGGTCACGATCTCACGGTCCGTGAGTTCGAGCCCCGCGTCGGGCTCTGGGCTGATGGCTCGGAGCCTGGAGCCTGTTTCCGATTCTGTGTCTCCCTCTCTCTCTGCCCCTCCCCCGTTCATGCTCTGTCTCTCTCTGTCCCAAAAAATAAATAAAAAACGTTGAAAAAAAAAAAAATTTAAATAACAAGAAATAGGTAGCCATTCATGTCTTCCATTTTGGTTCATCTTCCACAAAATTCACAGCACATCTTGAAGCTCAACTGTAACAATTAGGCTGACCCTTTTAGTCTGTGAATGTGCATTTTCCCTTTCCTTCATAGTGAACTTTTACTTTTATTTAATTTTTTCCTGATCTCAGTTTTCAGTGTCATTACCTTTTTAACATGAGTGCTTTCAAATCACCTCTCCCCAGTCCCTTGTGGAGCAAAATGGTAGAGGTCAAGAGAAGGATACAGGAGAGGAAGAAGGAGAAAGGGGAAGGCTGGGGAGAATAAACCTATTTTTTTTCCCACAAATGCTCAAAAAGCATTTGTAAAAAGGAAAACAGAATATGATGGATCTAGTTGTTGATAGCTTTTGGAAACTACTGCCATGAGGTGTTTAATTAACAGTAATTTCTATGTGTGGAGTACCTTTACTTCCCCAAGATGCTGTGCCCACAATGTAAAAGTATCACAGATAACAGTCCCATTATGGGGTCTTTTCTGGCACTGTGAAGAAGTACCAGTGTGGACTCATAAGAACACAGCCTTTCTCATTCTGGTCTCTCTCTTTTTTTAATCACAGTTTGGGTTATTAAATATAATACACTGGAGCCTTGCTATAACAACCAATCTTTGCCACCAGCCACATAATTTATTTATGTACCTAGAAATATTCCTGTAAAACATCTACATACTATAGATGGATAGATAAATGGTAAGTGATGGCTGAAAGAAAAATAGTCTAGACCTCAGAGGAATCTAATAATTCAAACTTACACAGACAGCCTGAAGATAGTTAACATATATAGTATTGATTATATCAAGATTTAGTACTCTGGAAAAAAACCTCATAAAAAAAACAACATTTTGCTATCACAGGGGTTTGAGAGAAAGACAATTAAAACTAAAATGCAAGAAACACCAGTCTCATTCATACGAAATTTTACAAATATTTCCAGAAAACTAATGTCTCCGAAGAATAGGTGTTTGCTTATAAATCTACCAAAGAACACTTTATTTTCATAAAAAAAAAAAAAAAAAAAAAAAAAAAAGCCTATGTGTCCCCTGTCAGCAATATTCTCCAGGCTTATCCCCCATTGTTTTTATGTTATAGCCCCATATGTGTTCCCACTGAATAAGGTGTCAGCTATCATTCCATGTGACAACCCTGACCAAAAGCAGGCTTTGACATTTCTGCAGACAAACTGTTCCTACACAGAAAGGCTAGATATTATTCTGGGAGCATAGTGTTTATAATAGACACCACACATTTCTGTCCATTCCCCCTGGCTTATTTCTGCTCTTACTCTATTCTTTACACAGTTGATATCACTTTTTCCCGGTTTCAAATATTGCTTTTATGCTATGGCTTCCAAATTTACAGCGTTATCCCTGATTGTTTTTTTCTTGAACCTCACACCCAGGATTTCAAGCTATCCAGAGGATAGTCCACTCAGGTGTCCTGACAGCATACCCAATTTAATTTGGTAGAAAACAAACCAGTCTTCCTCCCTCTCTCCCTTCCCCAACTGCTTCATTAGGTAATTCATGTTCAGAAATGACTTTTCCATCCCCTGCTTGTTTGTTCATCAGAGAATCAGCATGGCTACCCTGCAGACTTGAATGCTGGGAAGAAGTTGATGGGATGTGTAGGAAAGACTTAAGCTACGAGTCTACAATCTACACCTCCCACGTGATTGTTCTTACTCTTTCCTCTATGGTCTCAGAGACATCTATCCATGCCTTTATCACAGAACTTAGCTCACCACTGGGTGACTATCTGATTTATGTCTTTCCCTTTTTGGGGTTTGAGCTCCCATGGTAGAGAAAATGTCCTACTCTCTTAATATAAACAATTCCCTAGAGTATGTTTCTCAATGAACTTCTCTTAATTCATTTGAAAAATTTTATTAAATATCTACCATGTGCTAAGTGCTAGAGATATTGTGAAGATGACAGAGTCTGTTCCCCCTCTCAGGCAGCTAAGAACAAAGACCAGAAGGGCAAAATGCTGTTATACTATAAGTTCAGATGCTATAAAGGTACATGAGGGTGGGGAGATAGGGAGAAGCTGGTGAAAGTATACAGACTTTCAGCTATAAGATGAATAAAATCTGACTATCTAATGTACAACGTGGTGACTAAAGTTGATAACACTGTATTATATAATTGAAATTTGCTAAAAGTGTAGGACTTAAATGTTCTCACCCTAAAAGGCAGGGGTGAATATGTGGAGAGATGAATGCGTTAATTGACTCAAAGGGGGAATCCTTTCATAATGTATACATATTATCAAATCATCCCTTTGCACACTTTAAATTTATTACAATTTTATTTATCAATTACACCTCAGTAGAGCTTGGCGGGGGGGGGGGGGTGGTGGTGGGCGGTGGGAGGCACATGGAGAAGGTGTTTAATCTCCAGGTAAAAAAGGATAGAAAACACTACTGAGACTCGGGTAAGCCAAGGCAGGTGCTTGGGGCCCAAAATGTTAAGAGGCACTAACTGTCGTGCAAGTGTAGGGTTAGGACCTGAGAGTGGGGGTTTACTTACATTTTGTTTCCTGGATGTCTCATTCTAGTCCTGGCCCTTGCAGAAAACTTCTGATCTGCCTATATGTACTAAGAGTCATTTACAAAAGTATCCCAAGGCAGGTTGTTAGAGCCTTAGACATCAGGATCTCCTCTGATAGGAAGTTAAATATTTTATAAGACATGGCAGACTCTCTTCTATTAGAGGGGTGCTGGAGAGGTGAAGTATAATCACTTTATATATGTTGGCAAGTAGAAACGTAACAAATGCAGGAATAATAAAAATCACAGTAAGCATAGCAGAATGTTTAAAGATGTTGAATCACTGGGGCGCCTGGGTGGCTCAGTCGGTTAAGCATCCGACTTCAGCTCAGGTCACGATCTCGCGGTCCGTGAGTTTGAGCCCCGCGTCAGGCTCTGGGCTGATGGCTCAGAGCCTGGAGCCTGCTTCCAATTCTGTGTCTCCCTCTCTTCTGCCCCTCCCCGTTCATGCTCTGTCTCTCTCTGTCCCAAAAATAAATAAACGTTAAAAAAATTTAAAAAAATTTAGATAAAATTTTTTAAAAGCATGTACATGTACAGTACCAGTGATAGTCATGTATTAAGTAGAAAGTATTAAGTATAAGTATAGTATTCATGTATTAAGTATAGGACAGCATTTAGGACTCTGTCCTTTACTAGCTATGAGGCCACAATCACATATCCTCACTATACCTCAATTTCCTCATCTGGAAAATGGAAGTAATAGCATTCTACTTCACAGAGTTGTTGTGAACATGACATGAATTGATACATGTAGAGAGCTTAGTATAGTTCCTGGCACACTGTAAACAAATTATTCCAACACCATTTTCCTTGTACCCCCACCCTTCTCAAGCCTCCTGTCTCCCCAACACAGCCTTCTTAGTGCAGCCATGATGCTCTGACTAAAATGGAAATCAATCATATTGCTCCATTGCTGAAAATATTTGGAAGCATTTCCCAAAACGGTTATATGCTATATGATTCTATTCCTATGTCATGCTCAAAATTATGAAACTGAAGAGAATGAGAACAGATTAATGGTTACCTGAGGATAGAGATGAAGGGGGTCTATGGGTGCAACTATAAAACAGACAAAAGGTTTTCTTTGTGGTGATGGGACAGTTGTATATTTAGATTATGGGAGTGGTTATATGACTCTATACTGGGGATCACACTGTGAACACACACACACTCACAACGTGAGTGCATATAAAAGCTAGTAAAAACTCAATAAAGACTGTCATCTATGTAACACCATCATATCATTGTTAGCTTCCTGGTTTTGATATTATGCTACAGTTATATGAGATGTCACCATTGGAGGAAGCTGAGTGAAGGGTTCGGGGTCTCTGCATTCACTACTCTTGAGACTTCCTTCAAAATAAAAAATATTTCTAAAAAACATCACATAGGATCATAATAGCCCCCAAGAAAACAACAACAACAACAACAACAACAACAACAACAAACCCAACCACCTCATCATGAGTCCTAAGATTTTGAAGGATCTGACCTCAGATTGTATCTCTAGCTTCACTTCTTGTCGCTCAGGTGGTTTGGTTTCAAGGGGACCAATGAACCCTGAGTCATTTTATCCTGTTGTTTCATTAAAGTTCTACAAATATTGTCTTTATTACTGAGTATATGGTAACAAAAATAAATAATATGACATATTCTTGGTTTCTGTGTCAATTGGCTTTTGCTGCATAACAGACCACCCAAAACTCAGAATCTTAAAATAAATACTTATTGCAGTGAGTTGATGTGTCAACTGGGTTCACCCAGGCATCTGTGGTCAGCCACGGGCCTGTTCTGGGAGTTCAGCTGGCTATAGGCTTGTCTCAAATGGTCTTACCTAAAACAACTAAGCTCTTCCACATGGTATCTCATCCCCCAGCAGGCCATTGTCTGGCAGGGTTCCAGGAGAGGGAGGAGATGATCAAGGCTTAGACTGGGATTGGTCCACAGTCACTTTCTCCAAATCCTGTTGGCCAAAGCACAGCACAAGGCCAATCCATATTCAAGAAGTGAGAAAACTGATGCCATTTCTGGATGGGAGGAGCCACAATGTCACATTGCAAAAGTTGTGGACGCAGTGTGAAAAACTGGGGCAAAAATCAACCTACCAAAATCCCCAAATATAACTACCCAAATGTGAATGATGCATTTCCTATTACAGTATAAAATGCTAAGGTTCTGCATGAAATGGCACACATGTTTCTAACATAAATTCAGTATTTTAAAAAACGTCATTATATGTAACAGTGGAAAATCAGCATCTTTTCCAGACAAATAATTATTCTCCTAAATTCCTTTCAGGTTTGACAAATCTTTAAAAATCTGCTGCTTCCTTGCTTTAGCCCCTTTTCTGGGTTTAATTTCCTTTTACTTTTTGTTCAGTTTCAGTCTCAATGAAGTAGCTTAGAATTCAAGCAGTGGCAGCTCACAATTGTTTCATATTAATGTGCACCTAAAAGGAAGCAACGCCCTGCTGCCTTTACCACATTCATTACACGAGGAATTCTAATTTTTGGGGAGAGATAAGTAAGGGCGCTGCCCTCATTTTGTCCTTACGGTGCACAAGACCAAAGCAGGGAGCTGCCACATGGAGGTGTTTGATCCTGCTGCCCAAGTCAGTGTCGGTTGCAAAACTCAATCATTCCAAGTGGGCAGGAAGTCACAGAGGCAATTCAGCTGGTGGGCGCCCATGCGAAAGGGAGAGATAATCATTAATGTCACTCTCGTGATGGGAAGGTCTTTACGGACAGAAATAGATTCCACCAGCACATTGCATGGAACTTATTGAAGTGCAGACAGTGATTTGTAAAATGCTATGAGAGTAGTAGAGCACACTTAAATCAAATTCAGTAGCATGTGATTAGTTGATAAAATAACTATTTTGTTATGCTTTGGACTCTAGTAACTAACATGGCTTCAAATTTGGGGTGGCGGGGCGCCTGGGTGGCGCAGTCGGTTAAGCGTCCGACTTCAGCCAGGTCACGATCTCGCGGTCCGTGAGTTCGAGCCCCGCGTCAGGCTCTGGGCTGATGGCTCGGAGCCTGGAGCCTGTTTCCGATTCTGTGTCTCCCTCTCTCTCTCTGCCCCTCCCCCGTTCATGCTATGTCTCTCTCTGTCCCAAAAATAAAAAAATAAAAAAAAAATAAAAAAAAAAAAAAAAGTTGAAAAAAAAAATTGGGGGTGGCAAGTCATTTCTGCATATTAAAATGAAATGTTTTTCCTAAGTGGTATTTACTCTGCGAATTTCTTTATATAAATGTTACAGATAAGGAAAGAAGAAAGTCTGCCTACCAGCTTACCTACCTGACACAGTGTCCTGGAAAATAAAACAAGGTCTTTCTCCCAAAAAGTCTCTTTTGAGAATCAACCTCAATGTCAAAGAAAGTAAAAAATGTGTGGATCATAGGAAATAAAGTCTGCTAGGACTAGAGTTTTTCTTAGTGTCCATCCATAGCCTCCAATAGCAATCCTCCTATTTCCTTTTATCATTGACTGAAGCTAGAATTGTGGTTAATGAGAGCAGTTTTCATTATCTAAAGAATTCTCAAAGCTCTAAAGTAGTGCTATCTTTAATGCATACGGAAAATTTACATGCATGAAAAAAAGAAGCCATATTTTACCCTGGTTCCCAGATACCTTGAAGCAGAGGAAGAAGGTGTATTTTTTCAAAGTTTAATAAGAATTCATTACTCAAATTTTGATAAAACTTCAACTGTTTCTTTTATACTTCCATCTTTCGGTACATGTGTATGATACAAAATACCAAGAACTCAGTAAATGAGAATATTGTGCGAATAAATGGATGAAGGCTTATATATTGCTTCTTAGTGTTTTGTTAGGCTAAACACATGACAGACACCAGATTTTTCAGAGGAGGGCAGAATGTGATTTATAGGTCAGCCTATGTGCTGGCTTATGGACTACTTGTTCTTATTAAATGAGTCAGATGAGATGACAAAAATATGGGCGGGTGGTACCAGCTTGTAATCACACAAAGATGGCTCTACAAATTGTACCAAATATCAGTAGAGTACTTTATAATTTACAAGGCACTTTTTTCTTTATTTAAACATAAAATCCTTACAGCGAACCCATGAAGTATATGGTGAGTGAATGGCAAGTCCCTGAGGTTCAAAAGATCAAGAGGGTCACCCCAGACTCATCAGAGAGTAAATGGGCAAGCCAGGATCCCAAACTTGGGTGTTTTGGCTCTCCATTTAGTTTCATTTCTACTGTTACCATTCTAGTAAAACAAAACAAACAAACAAACAAAAACCAGCCCCCCCACCCATTCACAACCCCCTGAAAAATGATTGAAAGTTTAAAACTATGTTAAAATTCAATGGAATATCTTCAGTAGAATTGTCCAGAATAAAAGACAAAGCGTCATCATCACCGCAGTAGTTGTTGAATTCATCTGAACTAACATCCTTTGAAGTAGGCAGGATGAGTAGTGACTGCCACATGGCAGGTGAGGAAACGGTCCTGTTAATGAAGCATTATAATGATTCGCTGCCCTGACGTTACTCTGCTCTTCCAGCCAATTCAGGGCGAGGATGGCACCCTATCTTGCCTTTTATTATAGAGCAAATCCCAGAGGGTGCTGGGGTGAACTTCTCTGGAAATTAGATAGCAGGGTTGTGCTGCGTAGGTTGTTACTGAAAGTGATATGTGCTGCATAATGAAAAACTTTCCACTCTTCAAAATTACTTCCCCTGCTGCAGAAATTCCTTTAACTGTAGCCCAAGCCTTCCATGCCGCAATTAGAGATGAAAATCTTGAACTGACACCTCTCTGGAGTTAATTTACACATTGAGTTTGAGTTCTGACCCTTTGCAGAACCCTGTGTGTGTTGCCAGGTCTCCAGTACCCCCAGAGATTTGGGTGTAGAATAAGTACCATAGTATCTAAAATGCCTGACTTGGTACACCATGATTAGGTGCTCCTTCAGGATTTTCTCCCTTCTCTTTCCATTCTACTCAAAACTCCCTTACTCTGCCTCTCTTGAAATACTCTCTGGCATATAGCCTACTACTCATTGTAATCTAAACTCTGTGCTCAAACACCTTATAACCTTGCTCATGTTGGTCCATCGGCCTGAATTGTCCTTCTTTCTACAAGATGCTGCTTGGAAAATCCAAGTCCTACCTCTGCCATTCTCACTCAATGTGTTTGTGTAGCTTTTGCCATCACAAGCCCTGCTCCCTGGCCCCCAGTCTCCCTCCATTGATGACATCATGAGAGCGACACATTGTAATAAAGTCAGCTGATAACATATATGCTCCTAAAGAAATCCAATAAATACTTGCTAGATTAAATTGAGGGGAAGGTATCAAGCAGACTATATCACTTGAAGAAAAAAAGGACAAAAGAGGACATGGTAGGAGAAAAACAGAAAATATATTTGACCTACTTACACTATTGCCTTGAGCCATGTCTACAGGCAAAGCCGGGCCTATTTTCATAAATTTCTCAAAAGTCCTTGTTTTCATAACAAAGTAGTAGCTGCAACACAACAAGAAATATAATCTCGAATGAGTATTTGCACATACTAGGATCTTTTATGTTCTCTGTGTTGTCCAAGAAATAAATTTTTATTTATTTTGAGAAAAATATTTTCAGGAGTATCAGTTTGTTATGTTTTGTTTTATTTCATTTGGTTAGTGTTTGGTTTCTCTGCTTGATTTTTTTTTTAATATTTATTTTTGAGAAAGACAGAGAGACAGAGAGAGAGAGAGAGTGCGAGCAGGGGAGGGGCAGAGAGAGATGAAGCAGAATCCGAATCAAGCTCCAGGCTCTGAGCTGTCAACACAGAGCCCTACGCGGGGCTCGAACCCACAAACTGCAAGATCATAACCTGAGCTGAAGTCGGATGCTCAACCAACTGAGCCACCCAGGCGCCCCTGCTTGATTTTTTTTTTAAACAAAGAATGACAAACCTGAATACTTCTTAGACTGATTATTTTGGATTATATTATTTCTGCTGTTTTCTATGTACTGTCTTACTACTGATATCAGGAATTGTTCCCTTCCTCTCTTCTTTCAGAACTCCATTCAAGCCTCTCCTAGTCAGATAGACTTTCTCTGACCCATTATTCCCAAAGCAGTACACATCTCAATACCTTGGTTTTTTTAGCTCCAATACTAAATTCCAAAAGCAGAGAATCTGACCACAGCTTCAGTGTATACCCCAGTCCTATCAGTTTCACCTTGGAGGGCAATGGCAAGGTTGTCACCTAGTAAAACAACAAAATTGCAAAGACTCATTCCTACACAGGGTGCAATTCTCAAGAATAGGGAGCATTGGGAACTGGAAAGTTATCTCAATAAATCTAGCAGAGCTAAGAAGGAGGTGATCACAGCTTGGCTACTGACTGCTTGGGTGACCTTAGACAAGTGAAAGTCCAGGCCTTGGCTTTCCTTCACTATCAGGTGATGATAGTATTATCCGCTACAATTATTTGCAGTGAGATTGGTAAAATGACAAATGAAATTAAAACTCATTGGAAACTTAAAAAGCGTCAGATGAAGTTTAGATGTGCTTTAAACTATTTCAGCTTAAAATAAGAGATGGATAAAGCAAGTAAGAAATATACTGATTATCCATCCAGGTGGTAGATAGAGGTTCATTATAGTGTTTTCTGTACTTTTGTGTACAGTAACCTCCCTTACCCCCAGGGAATACATTCTAAGATCCCCAATGGATGCCTGAAAGCACAGACAGTACCAGTTCTTGTATATACTATGTTTTTCCCCATATATACGTACATATAATAAAGTTTACTTTAGACCTTAGAACAGTAAGAGACTACCAACAACAATAATAAAATAGAACAATTATAACATGCTGTAATAAAAGTTATGTGAATGTGGACTTTCGCTAAAAATGTCTTACTGTACCGTGTTCACCTTTCGTATGAAGATGACGTGAGATGATGAGATGAAGTAAAGGGAATGATGTAGGCATTGTGATGTAGCATTAGGCTAGTTACTGACCTTCTGACAATACATCAGAAGGAGGATCCTCTGCCTTTGGACCCTGGTTGACCACAGGTAACTGAGACTGTAGAAAGTGCAACCATGGCTAAGGAGGGACTACTGTATGTTTTAAAAAATTTGCATGATGGGGCGCCTGGGTGGCTCAGTTGGTTGAGCCTCCAACTTTGGCTCAGGTCATGATCTCACAGTCTGTGGGTTCGAGTCCCGCATCGGGCTCTGTGCTGACACCTCAGAGCCTGGAGCCTGCTTCCGATCCTGTGTCTCCCTCTCTCTCTGCTCCTCCCCAACTCTCACTTTGTGTCACTCTGTCTCTCAAAAATAAATAAATGTAAAAAAAAATTTTTTTAACTTGCATGACAAAAAATGTGAACTTCTTCATAAAGATGGGAAATAAAAGCTACAATTAGAAGTGGAATCTATATATCTACAATCTTCATGATTTAACCTTTTATTTGCTATTGTTTTGAGGGATGACATCACAGTTGTCTTCTTCTGCTTATAAAATAACCGAAATTTAAAAGTTTAGTTCTAACACTGCATGTGCCACCATTAACATGATAATAACAGTGTTTTTACATGCCTGTGGGCATTTTTAAAAATTTCAGATGATTAGATTTCAACACAACATTCTGAAAACGTCTTCAAGTGAAATCTCCAGGAATAGGGACAAGGCTCTGAGGCATATCCATAGAGAAGGCCCAGGCCCAATTTCTTCTATCACATTCCTTTTGGTGACTGTCACACCACTCATTCTATCCACAGGAGTGGCTCTGAGTAAAAAGTAAATTCTTTCATCACTGCTCCCAATACTAAAACTTGCAGACCTTACATTTCAATGATTTCACTGCTGATCATTACAGCAAATATATAAGATGACAAACATAACCAGGAGAAATTACAAACCTTAGGGACTCTTAACTAATTCACAGTCCATCGATTGATTTGCTAAGACGAATAAGATCCCCGTTGGATTTCTGCCCTCAGCTTCCATGCCTGAGAATGAAATTCACAAAATGTGTTCTTACTTCATCCTTCCAATTTCCAGGCCAGGGTTTCTGCAGACCCTGTGCCCCTGGGAGACCTGAAAGAACCCAATGCCCTTACTCTCAATGTTTCTTTGCATCTCTTAGGACCTCCAAACCTAGCTAGAGCAATTTCCCTGGGTATTTGCCCTTCAAAGCAATGTCTTTGAGGAATTTGTCAAAAAAGATATTACAGTTATCAAAATTCTTAGAGCATAGCTGGTTATTTAGCACATCTTCTACCCCAAACCGTTGATTCTGCCCAATTTCATTTGCTCAATTGATTTAAATTTAAAGTGTCTAAATTTAAATTTCAAATATTTGAGTGTCTAAAAGTTATAGCATTTTTAGTTTCAAACTGGTAGGTGCTATCCAAAATTGAGAATTCAGGATCTCATTAAATATAAATATAAAACAAGCCTGCACATAAATGATATTCACAAACCTGGAGCTGATCTGATGGGGGATGGAGGAGGGATTATGTTGTCGGCTTTCCAGTGCTGGCTAACAACAAATCATATATAACTGATTGTAAACAATATGCCTGGTCTCTGCTCATTCTCAAGTACTTGTTACACTTCAGAAAACTGAAAATATAGAGCTAATTTAGTGAAAATTTCTCAAAGGATAACATCATTAAAAACCAGGATGTGGTTCCAATTTGGGTTTTACACAATTCTCTCCTAAAGTTTTTCAAACCCACTAACCCATTAAACTTTGGAAGTCAACAAGCCACTTGGAACTAGTTTAGTTACACAGTAACAGATTGTAAAAGCAAGCATTCTACATCTAGCACTTTCCCACTTTTTCTAAATGAATTCCTGAGGGAAAGAAAAGAAAGATATATAAATAGAATGGAAGTGAAGGATTTTTAAAACCATTTTATAGCCTGAGAGAATACCAACTCCAGTGACCCCCCAGAGCATTCAGTTATAGCAGATATTTATTGGAAAGCAAAGGGCAGAATCCTGTATCTCTTCTCACCTGATCAAATCTTTCTAGAATAAAAACAGTAATTAATTTCACTCCACTGATTAGAAGGAAAATACGGATTTTGCTCACTTCTTTTTCTGATTTGCATCTACTAAAGTGAGGGTCCTTTGCCTACAATTTCAAGATACTGAGCACTGGGCGTCTCTGGCAAAAGTAAATAACAGTGATGACCACAGAAATGTTGAGTGTTTAGTTTTAAAATAACATAATAATGACTTTCCACTTGATAATATGATTTAAAAACTTTCAAATCCAGAAATGGTACAGGCTTCTCAAGTCTGTACTTGGGTATTTGGCTGAGATCATGATGTTAGTCAGGAGAATTTATATGCATTACCCCCTGGTTGCTCCTGGAGGTTGCTCCTGGACCAATCACTGTCACACCAGACAGGTCACAATTTCACTTTTTTTATCACTAGAAATCAATGTCATTAGCATCCTAACAGAATAAATATCATGCATTAGTGTAGTTGTATGTTTAGCCTATAAATTACCCATCAAAACAAAGAAAACATCTACTGAGAAAAAGACTTGGGAAATATTTAACTGGTTCCTACTGAACACACTTAAATTATTTCTTTTACAAATATATATCTTTAAATTTTTGGAAATCTCCATATTTCTAACTTATTTATTTTCCTATAAAATAGAATTCATTTCACCTCCACAACAAATATACATTCTGACCCCCCATCTAAGGAAACAAGAAAGAAGATGGCTGTTTCAGGCTTTTTAACTTCCTGGAAGTTTACAAGAAGAGATAAGTAAGTCACAATAGCATATAAGGCATGCCTCAGGGAGGTTCGGCAATAATACTGAGACTTTAGCTGAAGAGTTTTAAAAGTCCATAGCCAGTATCAGATACTCGAGAGTAAATAAAGAATATTTTATTGTCTATCATCCTATTAAATGTATTAAGCATCTAATATGGGCTAGGCACTCTGCTAGGCTCTGTCACTTAAAATGGCTTATTTAACCCTCACAACACAATACAACACAACACAGTACACACTGTGGATGGTATTATTAGTTCCATCTTACAAGAAGAAGAACAAGAACTATCAAGAGATTCTTGATAGTTAAGTAAGAGACTTGTCCCAAATCACACAGTAGTCCTTCAAGCCTTCGACTCAAGGCCCCTGTTGTTTCAACTCAAAGCCAATGTTGTTTTCTTTCTTTCAGAATTGATTGACCAAGGAACAATCCAATAGCTCTAGGGTTGTTACGAAAAGGACTGCATACCCACAGAATAGAAGAAAATATTTGCAATAAATAGATCTAATAAAAGTCTCATATTATGCGTCTACGAAGAACTCCTACAAATCAGTATGACAAAGAAAAAACAATTTAGTCAAAGGATAGATGAAATATTTGAACAGGCACTTTACAAAAGGTAATATACAAATGGCTAATAAGCATATGTAGAAGCATTCATTCATTATTCATCATGGAATTACAAAATTAAAACTACAATGAAATATCATCCTATATGCAGCAAAATCACCAATATATATTAAAAAAAAAAAAAAGACTGTGTGGGTGAGGATACACAGCAGTGAACAATATTGCTGGTGGAAGTCCAAATTGTACAGCCCCTGTGGAAAACCATTTGATAGCAACTACTAAAAATGAAGATGGGTATGTCTTTTGACCCAGAAATTCTACCCATATGGATGAGAGAAGAATGTGTCTGTGTACATATGGGTACCAAAAGATATGTTCACTTATATCATACCAGAGCTATCTGTTACAGCCTCACATTGAAAACTTTCTAAATGTCCAGAAAATTTGATCCATAGTAATAAGCACTGTGAGGTACTTATAAGTATGCATATCATTAATTAGAACATTTCTTCAGTTGATTTATCCTGAATTATTGATCTGCCTCCAATTTATTCTCAAATGATACAAAATTCACTCTTCTAAAATGGAAATTTATTGTGTCTAAGCTTTAGTATTCGTGAGTGTGTATATATGTAATACATACATATGCATAAAATATGCAGATATATGTAATTGAACATATATATGTATGTACTCACAATTCATAGAATGAGAACAAGGGAAATATATTTCAATTTTGTACAAAAATAATTCAAAAAGCAGCCATTTTATACAATAAAAATATAAAAAAATAAGCATGGTATTTTTAAACCAAAGGAGCTACTGACTTGACACTTTTAAAATAAAGGAGCAGTTGTTTCAGATTGGAATTTTTATAGTTAATACGTAGGTTGAAATAAGCCTTTTTAGAAATCCCTTTACTTGTCGATCCCAGTAAGTGATGGATAAAAATATTTTCTATAATTTCTTTTCAAAAAAAAAAAAAACGAAAAGAACAGTATGGTTATTTCTCCTTTGTAATCTCTTGAGAAGGTACATAGAACAGGCATTCATTATACAGTGATAATGTGGCCCAAACCAAAATGCTTGCTATTTAATGGTAAGAGCTGTTTTTGTAATTGTATAGGTGGTCTAGTTTACCTAAATCCTCATTACCTCAGGGTTAGTTAATTTCAGCTTTAGCGTGTAAGAGAAGATGGTTCACAGTTCTGAATACTAAACAAGTACCAGAACACATTATCCTCCATATGCCCTGATGAGCATCAGGCATAAATATTTTAGGGCTACTTCCAAGTAACCAAAAGTCTAAGACTTGTGAATAAATTATAATTCCTAATTTATCTCTCTAGTCTAGATTTGTGGCGTAGTGTAGCAGAGAGTATTGATCTAAGGGTCAGAAATCGGATTTCTAATACTGGCTACTGCCAGAACAATTTCTCTGTCTGAGCCCCAGTGTTCTCACCTGTAAATAAAGGACCTGGAAGATACCAGATTTCCCGAAGCACTATAATTTTGTTTTGCCAATTCAGCATTAGTGAGGCAAGGATCGAGTCCTAGACTCCCTTGAGTCTTTCAACTAGGTACTTCTAGGAGTTCTGAGACTTCTACTTGCCTGACTCAGTGGATTAGTCTTTTGTGCTGTCAAACACAGTCATGCTGTGTGACCTATAGCTTCTGACCAGTTGCCACTTGTAGGTTACTACATACCTGGTGAGTTTAACTCACCAAGTGAGTTCACCCTTAGTTGTGATTGTTCCCAAGTCGAATTATGCACGTTTTATATAGAGTTGTAATTACATAAAAAATAGTATACAAACAGTATATAAACTCTGTATAAACAGATAATGCGAGTATCTAAAGAAAACAATTGTTTCTATGACTAAGTAGAACAATCTGGAGAGAACTGGTAAAAATGAGTCTCAGCAAAAATTGCTTTTGAATTAGGTGTGGCAATGCAAGTGTAAAATAGGTTTTAAAATCATAAAACATTCTTCACTCAGCCTTATATGTTTATTTAGGTTCCTACAACATTTAAAAAAGCTGTGAACTTGCAGATGATACATTAAGATATGGTTAATGTCAGGGTGCCTGGGTGGCTCAGTCTGTTAATCATCTGACTTCGGCTCAGGTCATGATCTCATGGTTCATGAGTTTGAGCTCCAAGCTCTCTGCTGTCAGCACAGAGCTCCCTTCAGATCCTCTGCCCCCTCTCTCTCTGATCCTCTCCAGCTCTCTCTCTCAAAATAAATGAATAAACTTAAAAAAAAAAAAAGACATGGTTAATGCAAAAAAAAAAAAAAAAAAAAAATAGAACCCTGCTAAGCAGAGCTGTAATCAAAGAAAAGGCAGTTTGCCAATATCAAAAGACGGGGGGAACAATGATACTATTTGTATTAAGTTAAAACAAAAGTTGAAGGTATACATTGTAGGTCAGGTTCTCTAGAAACAGACTCAGACAGATTTTTATGCAGGGTAGTTTCTGGGGGATTGCCTCAGGGAGGTACACCTATAAGCAGTTAGGGAAGAACCAGACTGTGCAGAGGGAGAAGTTGAAATGCGATGCTGTTGTAGTAGAAGTCTCAGGCTGGTCCCCAATGAGGGGGAGGGGGTAGACTTGTACACGCCCCTCTCTTCCACAGCCACTAGTCACTGGATGAGGACTGTCCCTTGGGGAAGAGGTATAACCTGGGAGCTTCAGCTCCCATGGGATCAGGGCAGATGCCCGGGAGGGACTGGGCCAACACTTCCTGAAGGTAGGAAAATGGGTACTTGATCTCAAAGTGGAGGCTCATTAATACACAATTGAAAGGCTATTTGAAAAGAGTTTAGATACATTTGAAATGAACTCAGTGAGATGTACTTTGAAAAACTTAAATCGCATACATAAACATTCCTGAGGATTCTTTAATTGGGCAGCAACTCTAACTTCTTTTAATCCCTTCTAATATAGTTCTATATGAATTAGTGGCTTTTAACCTGGGTAATTGTGCTCCTTCCCAGGAAACATTTGAAAATGGCTGGAGACATTTGTGGATATCACAACTAGAGGCATGTGCTGCTGGCATCTAGTAGACAGACACCAGGATATAGCTAAACATCATACAGTGCACATGGCAGAGCCCACAACAGAAACTGGCCCAAAGGGTCAATAGTGGCAAGATTGAGAAACCTTGGTCCAAACCAATGCTTTGTTTACTAGCTGCAGATAGCAAATATTTACATCTTGTATGGTGTTGGAATTTCAACCTGTTGGTTGCAAAGTCATGCTTTTTCTATTTTATTCTAACCATTTGACACAATTACATTCAAAAAGATTCAGTGCCAAGCATTAAGAATATAGCAGAGACTATTCTGTGTTCACCAAAACCTTTCCCTCTTTTTTACTGGGCAAAAAGCTAGACCACATTTCCCAGTCTGCAGTTTGGGATGGCTGCGTGACTGAGTTGTAATCAACGGAAGAGAATCAAAACTGATGTGTACCACTTCCACATGGAGACCATAGCAACCTCCCATGGGTGATCCCCATTCTCATTTTCCATCCTTCTGCTGGAAGACAATGATCCCAACACTCATGAGCTGAAGTTTCTAAACAGTATATTGGACACCCCAGGGAACCATAGCAAAATCACAGGGTTTTCCTGGTGTATTATAAATTTTCAAGGGAAACACAGCAACATCTATCAAATACTTCACAAACTGCTAGCTTGAGGTAGTCTACAGTTTCAACATTAGATCCATGCTACATTTCTTGACAGAATTGCTTATCTTTGTTGTTGCTGTCATAAAAAGCAAGTGCTGCATAAAAATCAACACATACCAGATTTCCAGTTTGATCTCAAGGTTTAAGTTGTACAGTACCCAATGAGCACATGTATCCCAATTTACACATAACTGGTTTTTAAGAATAAAAATATTTTCTTCTTTCAACCTATGTGTACAAGTTTTCTCAAACAGCTGATAGGTGGTAAGGACTTAAGTACTTAGTAAGTTGTTGGGGTTACCTACTTAATCGACAGAACTGCTAGCTGTTTGTTCACCTTTGGAGCACTGAAAAAGTGATAAGGACAGTGAGGGTGCCGTGAACAGAAAAATTTGGAAACCACTGCCCTATAGGATGGCTTAGGAACAAGACAGAAGAAACCCATCTAAAACCCTTATTATTTCAGATTTTAATTGCTGTAGCAGTCAGTGCTACCACATCTAACACAATGAGTTAAATTAACTAATACAATATAATAAAGTTATATTAAAATGCAATCCTTGGGTTGAAGCTATGATTAAAGACCATATGCTGAGAATCAGTTCTGGATTGGGAAGCAGACTCCACAGATGTGACATCGATTCCCAGGCCCATCTCTCACTAGCTGTGCAATCCATACACATGAGTTTGCACTGCTGGGAATTGTTTAAATACCTGTAATTTTGGAGCACTGGTCTACCTCTAGTGTCTTCTCTAACTCCAGCATCTAGGCATCTAAACTCCCCTGGCTCTTTGTCTCCCATGTCTCTCCTATGGCCTTTTCAAACTGGCCTCCATTTCTTCCTTCTCACTGCTTCACAAGAGTCAAATTGCTTTTTTTCCCCCTTAAATCTGGTACACCTACTGTATTTCTTGAGTTCTTATCCAGCCAACACCAAGGTTAGAGTGACTACCAATGTCTAGGGCTCCTCTTCCATGTGACCCAGGAAAATAAGTATGTTATTTTACTAACAACCATAGTAACCGTACCTGTATTACTGTAGTTGCTAACAACCCTGGAATTCAGATCAAGGGTAACAAAAGCAATAACCTTTATATAGTAGTGTTCTCAGATTATGTATTAGAAATTTTAAAACAATAGGTCATTATTACTCTGCCTTAAATCCCATTCTTTAGTGATCATTCCTCTATAGCCCCAGGGAAAGCAAAAGTAAAAAACAAAACAAAACAAAACAAAAACAGCAGAAGCCACATCCAGGGAAGAGAAGAGATGATACAGGAAAGCCATTGGAAGAAGAAAATAAGAGGAAGGAAGCCCACCCCCTCTGGCCCCCAGTGAAGTGTAGAAGGAAGAGAAAGGTCAGAAGATGGAGACACAAGTGAGGATACTTGTCTGTGTTGACCCTCCTTCTCTGGGCCAAAGGCTGAGAAGAGAGAAGAATATTGGATAGGTTAAGGGGTAAAACAGAAATAGAACAGGCTTTGGCTCTACCTCCCATATGGCACTATGTGCCAGGAGATGGCACTATAGATTGGCATCATTCCCAGGGTGGCTGTAGCAGAGGAATATTGGTAAAGTGGCCCATGTGAGCAAGGGAAGATCTCAGAGCCTCCTTTAGTTAGTGTTCAAGTACCCTGAGAAGGATCCCAAACTTTCCACATGTTCTCTCAAGCAATGCAGAATGGAATTTATAGGACTAGCTTTCTAGATGTTGTTGTGGCAAAAAGACCCTGAAGCCTCAAGCTGTTGGGAGGAGTCAAAGCCAAACCTCAGTGCTGAGGTGGGGCATGGCCAGGCTGGCTGAAGCCCTAGCTCTGATACCTAAAACACAATAAAGGATTTCCCTAGTCACAGACGTCAGCAGCAAACAAAGGTCAACTCAACTGGGCCAGAAAAGTCAAAGGGCATTATAAAGGGATGGCTTTCTTCCCTTCACTCAGGAGTTTCGTGAGCCTCCCTTTAGCAGTCAGATGCCCTCTTGGAAAGGTGTGGAGGGACAAAGAGAAAACCCTGAAGACAGGTTTTATTTTTGAAAAATGAGATACTTAGTGAGATTCTTTAACAAATCAGATTGGGTTTACTGGATTTGACAAATGTTTTTCTCTATTATTCCATGACTGCTTCCATGAGGAAGATTAGATGAGTTATGAAGAATAAAGGGGTTTCCTTTATATATCTAAATGTGGCACATGAAACTTTGATTTTTCTCTACTGTGCCAAATTTCATGCTAAGTACTTTGATTAGGGCTTTTGGTTTAATCAACGGAAGTCCAATGGCCTTTTGATCTCATCTTCCTTACAATCAAGCCTCTTCTTTCCCCATCCTCCAATTCTGCATGGTATTACACAGGAATCCTCTTCCATGGAGATTCCTCTCCCTAGTACAATGTTTTCCCAACTACCCTGATGAAAAAAAAATTTTTTTCGTGGTGTTTTTCAAAATGAAGGCTTCCTAGGCTGTCATTGAGAGATTCTGCTTCCATGAGCCAAAGATGGGGCCAGATATTTTTAACAGGTACCCGAATTTTGGTACCCAAATCTTCTCACCAGAGCAGATTTAGAAAAGCTTGTTCTATTGTCTAATCTCTATATTGCAACCTGCCCATATAGTTATCTACATTTTAGTAAAATATCATCACTATTTATCCTGATGCACAAGCCAAAGTCTTAGTTCTTAATTCTGTATTTTCTCTCAACCCCTATTTACACCTTACTACCCTCAGTGAATTTGATGCTTTTATCAAATTATATCTCAAATGAACCCACTTCTCTCCACCTTCTCTGCTAATATCACCATCATCTTCTACCTGAAACCTGCACAAGCCTTGACAATGTTTCTGCTTCCACTCTTTCTCACTTCCTCTATATATTCAGTAGCCAGAGTCATCCTCTTAAAGCATAGATCATATGTGTTTTCATCAAGGCCATGTCACAGTTCTGATTAAGTATTTTAAAGGACTAACGATAAAATTTGAACTTCTCTCACATGTTTCGAGGATCCTGCATGTTCTAGCCATGACTCTCTTGCTGGCTTCACTCAAGTCCTTTCTCTTAACTATTCATTACCTATCCATGCTGGTTTTCTTTGAAATCTGCAAACATAACAGGCCTGAGCCTGCCTCATGGCTCTTTTTTCTATGTGGACCATTCTTTACCCTCTCTTTGGATGGCCAGAATCTGCACATCCTTCAGCTCACAACTTAAATTTCACTTCCTTGGGGAAGACATCCTTCACCACTTTGCCCCTTCTTATCTTAATCTCAGGCATTGTGCTTGTGCTTCACATCATTTATCATCAGTCATAAATGTTTCATGTCAGTTGGTTTAGTCTTGCCTGCATCCATGTATTCGTGTTTACCTTTCCAACTAAAATGGGAGCTCCATGAAAGTAAGGTGTGCATCTTCCATGTATAATATAGCACACAGTAAATATTTGTTTAAATAATAAGTGAAAGCTAGAATTATTAGACCCTTAAGCTGCCTTTAATTGTGTTCAAAAAGAATTCCTCCTCAAAGTTTTCCCCCTGGAAAACACAACTTGTGGAAATTTTTCAGGCACATGACAGGAAAAAAAGTATAAATATACAAAATCTCCAAAATAATTCTCTAGAATCAGAATAAGAGAGAGGTAGGCAGAAAGAAAAGGAATCAAGGTAACTTTTTAAAAAAGAAATACTCTGGTAAGTTGGTTCCTTATACTAACTTGCAAAATAATCTATACTCTGTCCTAACATTCTAATTACCACTGTGTATGAAGAGTATACCCCACAGAATCATATCTATCACCTGTTTAAATAAAAGCAGAGTTGGAAACCACAGAAACAACAAGTTAACATGTAGACAGTTGAGGCAATAGCAGAAAATACAGACTTTTCCAAACACTGCTATCCTTTTTCTCTGTTCCTTGGGAGAAACACCATAAAAGGAAAACTTATATGTTTGTAGTTTTGTATCAGCCAAGGTTCTCCAGAGAAATGTGTGTGTGTGTGTGTGTGTGTGTGTGTGTGTGTGTGTGTATTTACTATCAGAATTGACTTACACAATTATGGAGGCTGAGAAATCCCATGATCTGCCCTCTACAAGCCAGAGATCCAGAAAAGCTGGCGGTATAATTCAGTCCAACTCTGAAGAACTGAGAATTGCAGGGCTGATGGTATAAATCCCTGTCTGAGTTTGAAAGCCTGAAAACCAAGAGCATCAACGTCTGAGGGCAGGAGAATATGGATGTCCCACCTCAAGCAGAGAGAGCTAATTTGCCCTTCCTCACCTTTTTGTTTTATTCAGGCTCATAAGAGATTGAATGATGTCCATCCACAATGGGGAGGATAATCTTTACTCAGTCTATCAAATCAAATGCTAATCTCTTCTGGAGATAACACAGAAAAAATTGGTTCACGATACCTGGGCATCCCTTAACGCAGTCAAGTTGACACATAAAATTAACCATCACAATGTTCATATCCATTTATCAATAATTTTATAGTGAGTTCCTTCCTCAGGCATTTGAAAAGTCATTTTTCCTTAGGTATACTGGGCCTCACTGTCAGGAGTTTGTGAACATTATCTCTATTGCCAGACGTTCTTCATACTATTTCTGAGTATAAATCATGGTTGATCTTCTCAGTTTCATAAAATTTGGGGAGGGGGTACTGTTTAAATTCACTATCATACGACTTTTTATTATATTTTTGTGGCTTTGTCTTTTTCATGCTTTTTAAAATTAAGTTGTTTAGTACCATTTTATATCCAACTTGACAGCTCAAGTGAATTACTTTCAAGGAGTTAGCAGACTTTTTGAAATGCTCAGACTATATAAGGAGCACTCTTACTTCACACATTTAAAGGGTCATATTCAAGAGGATGAATTATATCCTTTCTGTGTCAAAAGATAATTGGAAAATCCCTTCATTGCCATTTCTGGATCATGTATTTTTTCTTTCTGTGCTAATGAAGAATTCTGAGATATTACTAGCACTACAATTGCTGGTTGATGGCCATTTTACTTCCAAATTCCTTCTTTGACACTAATGAATGTTCAGCAGCTCTTCAAAATGATCCTGTTTATTTATAGTTTATCATGAAGTGTTAAATCCTCTCTAACCTGACACCTCTGGGACATACATCAGTGCTCCGGCTGTATTTACTTTCTAAAATGAAATCTAGGATGAGTTACTGATCTGCACAATCCAATGAAATGCCCACATTTACTGAAATTTCACTCACCCCAACTTACAAAAAGTTGGGCTTTCACTGCCTAAAGAATGGTCTTTATTTTTATTTATTTATTTATTTATTTATTTTATTTTTGAGAGAGAGAGAGAGACAGAGCGTGAGTTGGGGAGGGCCAGAGAGAGGGAGACACAGAATCAGAAGCAAACTCCAGGCTCTGAGCTGTCAGCACAGAGCCTGACATGGGGCTCGAACCACAAACCATGAAAACATGACCTGAGACAAAGTTGGAGGCCCAACCGACTGAGCCACCCAGGGGCCCCTAAAGAACGGTCTTTAAATGACACTAGACTATTGACATTCAAAAGGGGTTCATTCCAATAACATTTACAATTTCTAAATTTGGGAATTTAAATTATTTCAAAGAATGTCCTCTTGAGAAAAATAAAACCTCATTAAGGAATAGATACTGGTCAATTAGTCTTACTCACTAGCTAGATTTTTCTCCATTCTTGTCCTCAAAGACAAGTCACAAAAGTGTGGGAAATGGTTACTTATACATTTACATGTTCCAAAATAAAATATTTATCATTATTATTTTTTTAATTTATTTATTTTGAGAGAAGGAGAGCATTCAAAGTGGGGGAGGGGCAGAGAGAGAGAGAGAGAGAGAGAGAGAGAATCCCAAACAGGCCTTGCACCACTAGCCCAGAGCCAGATGCGAGGCTCAAACTCCCAAACTGTGAGATCATGACCTGAGCTGAAACTAGAAATAGACCCTTAACAGACTGAGCCACCCAGGTGCCCCAAACCAAAGTAAAATGTTTAAATAAGTTTGCTGACTTTTTTGATAACAGATAGAATTTTTTAAATATTTGCTTACTCTTTGCACTCACAATTCCAAAGAAGTCAAATGGACTCTAAGAAAAGATTTTACTACAGTAATATTTATTCCCGCTTACAATAGTGAAAAATCAGTAACATTGAAAGGACTTAGCTAAATAAATAATAATACACCTATGGAACGGAATACTATGCGGTCATTAAAAAGATTCTCTAGAATGGTGTGCAATGGAACGAAAAAAGTATCAGTAATATATTTATTTATTCAGCAAATGTTTACTGAGCACCTAGTATGTTTCTGACACTGCTGGGTGCTAGGACCTCATCAGTGACAGAGACAGATTTAATTGTTTACCTTTGATAAGAAAAAAGTACAATGCAAAATATGAACAACAAGGTATATGTTTGACAAGATTCAATTTTTTTCTTATTTCAGATATATACAGACATAAAAACACCGGCAAACACATTGCTTATCCTCTGATGATAGAACTGCAAAACTTTAATTTTCTTCCTTTTGCCACACTTGCTAAAATAATGATACTTTATTTTTACTGAAAGAAAACCAATTTTGAAAACAATTCTCTGCAAAGTGTTACAAATCTGCATATCATGGCCACTAGCGTCACATGAGAAAACAGAAAGTATAAATGCTAAATAAGCAGATGCGCAGATGTCCACAAGTATAATGTGATTAAAAACAAGGAAGGTATTCTCTCCCTTCAGCCAGTCAACTACCTTCACTGAATGCTTATATGCAAAGTATCACAGCAAATACTGCAATCTACTTTATGGGTTGATTATTTCCCTTTTCATAAAATGCTTTGAATATGAAGCAAAATACTATGTGATATTCATGATCATAACTTAAGCTGAAGGGCATATGCAGACAGTAATTTTAATTATGCTCTTCTAATGATGAATACACTTGCTTTCACCTCATAAAGTATTTGGCCACCAACCAATGTGACTTCAGGGTGAGTTGATTTTGCCTTTACCCAACCTGGATTTTAAGATCCATTAAAGTATCTTGTTAACTAAACCTTCTCCTTTATTGTGAGGTGTTTTTTTCTTCCTTTAGTAAACCCAAGGTGAATTCAAATGAATAAAATAATGTAAATTAAAGAGCTTGGATGTTTAGTAAAACCTAAGGGAGATTATATTCATTGTGTTGCATAACATTTAGTATAATGAAGACAAGACTTTCTCCCCAGTGCTTACTTTGTGTGTTAAATGCTTTAATCATTTTGAGCATAAGGGCTTTCCTTCATTATTATTGCTATGCTAGGAAGGTCTAAGGTTATGTTTCTTATACAATCAATAATAAGAGAAACTTGTGTTTAGAAAGTGATTTGTATTCAGATGTTTCCAAAGCTCTTTGTACACAATTTTTTATTGCTCCTGTTGTTTATTTATTATAAGCTTCTTTTATCTGACAACTTAAATGAGGTCAAAGCTTTATAAACCCCATTGACTAACTGTATTAGATTCTAAAATATTAGTACTTGATGTGTATGTTGGGATGTGGCAGAGAGGTTGGGAAAATATGGTTATGTATAGTTTAATGTTTGAATTGTTAAATTTTTATTCTTTTTGTTTCCTTGGAAGTATTTATGAAGTTTTCTCTTCAGTAGGGATTTTTTAAAGTTTATTTATTTGTTCTTGAGAGAGAGGGGGGAGGGACAGAGAGAGAAGGAGAGAGAGAGAGAGAGAAAGAGAGAGAGAGAGAGAGAGAGAGAGAATCCCAAGCAGGCTCTGCACTATCTGTGCAGAGTCCAATGTGGGGCTCTAACTCAAGAACTGTGAGATCATGAGCTGAGCCAAAATCAAGAGTCAGATGTTTATCAGACTGAGCCACCCAGGTGCTCTTCAGTAGAGATTATTGATGAAAGTTTTGTTGTTGTTGTTGTTGTTGTTTTTTAAATTGTTTAGCACTGAGTGTTGTATATAAGTAATCAATCACAGGAATCTACCCCCAAAACCAAGAGCACACTGTATACTGTATGTTAGCCAACTTGACAATAAATTATATTTAAAAAACTGATTAAATCCACTCTAATTTGGGAGACAAAAAAATTAAATTAAAAAATCCTGAAGTCATACTGAGTTCAGTTTTGATCCTAGTTATGTGATCTTGGGCAAGTTATTTTATCTGGGGCTAGTATTTTCATGGTTAAAAGGGAAGCTAATATCTATTTCATAGGGTTATTGTTTGAAAAAAATGAGATGTTGCATGGAAAGTGCCTGATGCTTAATAAATGGTAACTATTGGCAGCATCACCTGTTGCTTTGCGTGGGATCATGCTAGAAATAAGAACAGCAGCAAACAGTATATACCCACTCCCCAGGATTATAGTATTTCATCACTGAATCTGACTTTCTCCCTGAAACTCAAAAAAAAAAAAAAAAAAACCACACACACACACACAAAAACAAACAAAAAAAAATGGAAGGAAAGAAAGAAAGAAAGAAAGAAAGAAAGAAAGAAAGAAAGAAAACAGTCTCAGGGAGGGAATATAAACTTAGTTATCAAAAGAAAGAAAGAAAAAGAAAGAAGGAAAGAAAGAAAGAAAGAAGAGAAAGAAAGAAAGAAAGAAAGAAAAGAAAGGAAGAAAGAAAGAAAGAAAGAAAGAAAGAAAAGAAAGGAAGAAAAAGAAAGAAAGAAAGAAAAGAAGAGAAAGAAAGAAAGAAAGAAAGAAAGAAAGAAAAGAAAGGAAGAAAGAAAGAAAGAAAACAGTCTCAGGGAGGGAATATAAACTTAGTTATCAAAAGAAAGAAAGAGAAAGAAAGAAAGAAAGAAAGAAAGAAAGAAGAAAGAAAAGAAGAGAAAGAAAGAAAGAAAAGAAAGGAAAAGAAAGAAAGAAAGAAAGAAAGAAAGAAAGAAAGAAAGAAAACAGTCTCAGGGAGGGAATATAAACTTATTTATCAAAAGAAAGAAAGAAAAAGAAAGAAAGAAAGAAAGAAAGAAAGAAAGAAAGAAAGAAAGAAAAAGTAAACAGCCTCAGGGAGAGAACATAAACTTAGTTATCCCAGCCTACACTTGTTTCGGAGAAAATCAATGATGGGGTAACAGATGATTTCTGGTGATCATTTCTTATGAGACTGAATGCCATCCAATAATTGAAATGGTTGGCAAGAGGGCCCAGCTGCCCTGTTCCATCTCCTCAACCACTGTGACTCCCACACGGCCCAAAGACAGAGGATTAGTAAACACAAAACAGAATTTTCTGATATTTCTTCCAGAGATGAATATGTATTACTCTTAAAATGAAAAAAGAAAATAGTTATTAAAAAGTTAAATAGTCATGGGAGTAAAAGTTAACACTAGAGTGGGGAGGGTCCCACTATGCATTCTCTCTTCCATGCAAAGAATCAAGTAGTCATAATAAATTACAACAATAATGGCCAACTAAGTAGAACATTACTACATGTCAGGTATATTTGCTGTACTCAATTCTTTACCTAGATTATCTTAGTTGACTTTCATCATGACTGCGAGTGAGTGGTTATTATACTCACATTACAGATGGGAAACCCAAATTTGAGAGGTTAAGTAAATACCCAAGTCACAGGGCAAGACATTGCATGAGTTAAGATTTGAAACCAGGCAGTCTCACTGCAGAGCCTCCAAGGGGTCCGTTAGCTGTCTGGACTGAGCCAACACATGAGGGGAAAAGTATTCAAATTCTAAAACTTCCTGGATACCATATCCAAAGCAGCACAACAAACTCCATGCTCTTCCCATCCCATCCATAAGGATAAGGATCCTAATGTAAAGTCCTATTTGAGGATTATCTCAGGACCTGCAATCAGTAGCACCTGCAAATGAAGGATCTGAGTATTTATTACTTCCTCTGGATATCCTGTTAAGTGTTTTTATTACCTTATGTCCTTCATTGCTCACAAAAAATATGTGAAATAGGAATTATTATTATTATTATTATTATTATTATTATCTCCATGGAGAAGACTAAGATTTGGAGATTAAGTAATTTACACAAGGTCACATAGATAATGAGTGATGGGATGGAGCTGGGTGGGTCTCAAATTTAATCCACTCATACTAGAGTCCATGCTTCAAAATAGCACATCCTACAAATACAAAGTATCTACAAATATGGAAAATACTTAAGAGCAGAGCAAGTGTTTTCATCTTTGTCTCTACAGCTCCTAGATAAGAGCCTGACATTGAGTTGCATCTACCATAATTTCAGACAGTTAAAAAACTCTTATTTGGGGCCAGGCACTCAAGGGACGTTATACACATATCAACTTGTTTAATCGTTACAACAATCCTATAAGGAAGACACTATTATTATCTTCATTTTTACATGAAAAAACTGATAAGTGAATGATAAATGGAAGTAAGGAAGAAAGAAAGGGAGGGAAGGAGAGGTAGGGAGGAAGAAGGGAGAACATAATATTTCAGAAGAAAGAAGTTGCTCCTCTGAACAGATTCCTTCCGTGACTGCTTGGTGAAGCCCAAATATATACCATAGAGAATAACACCTACTGCTTTAGTTTTATCTAGTACAGAGACAGTTAATAGTTTTGTATGATTCAGACTTTACATCCCAGGTGCATCAATAGTCACTGTTCAGATTTAAAATGTCATCCAAACACAACAGTTTCTATAGTCATAGCTGTGCCACTTGGTTTTTGGGTTTTTTTGAGCTTATTTATATGATGTGCTGCACAATCACACTGCAGGTAATGTTTCAACAAAGCTATCTGCATGTAATTTCTAAAAAAAACACCAAAGTTGGCATCCATAATGATGCAAAGGGTAGCATTCTAGAGACAACTGGAAAACAAGGGCCAGGTGAAACCAAGGGGTAGAATACAGCCAGGAAGAAGTTTGGGAGCCTAGCAGGTCAGAGGGACGTGTGAAAAGAGATGTAGGCAGGCAAACTGACTAAAGAGTTTTGCAGAGCAGGCTGTGGCTCCCTGATCACAGAGCTGCTGTTCAGTCAGGTCTGCCATCCCTGGCAGTCTTGGAGAAACCAGGAGGCAAAGTGAGATGTCGGCCACAAGCGTGGGCAGAAACCCAGCTACTAAATTTGGAGTACAAGATCAGGCCATTTGACCTCAGTCATTTAAACTAATGAACCAAGTGGGGCTCCTTAAATTCTAATTGTCAGATGAGTCCAGAAGCTAGTACAAGGCTGGATTTTGATCTGCTTACTTTGGGTTCAGTCAACTTACTTACATCTTCTTGCTTTTCAGTTGATTCTCACAGGTTTTCCGGCTAATGTATGGCATCATCTGAAAATGATGATCATACTCTCTCCACTTTCCCAATCATTATAACCCCATATTCTCATCTTCTCTGCACTGGGTAGGACTCCGGGAACACTACACGCCCACATTCCCTCATCCAAAACTCTTGGAATCGGACAGGTTTTGGAATTCAGACTCTTTCAAATTTTAAAAAGTGGTAATACTGTTTCCCTTAGTGAGATAGAAGGCAGCACTCCTTAACCAAACATGTGAGTATTTCTTCACCATGAATGTGCTACGGATGAATAAAGGCTACATTGCACCTCACATCAGTTCAGGGCAGATTTTGCTGCCAAATGAGTTACATAAAGATAAAAAATTTTTAAAAACCTCTTGTTTTCAGAGCTTGGGATCTCATAATTTCAGGTAAGAGACTGTGAACATGAAGTAAGAAACAGGGGCTATAATGGAAATCGTTTTTGAGAAGGGACAAAATGGATGAGATGAGATTTTTTTATTTGGGGACAAAATGGATAAGATTTGAGATTGTTTATTTCTGGAGGAGGGAATAAAGTAAAATGAACAGGAGAGAAGACTGAGGCAGTCTCCCCCAAAGAAGCAGAAACATATGGACTCCAGAGCTTACACATTTTGGACAAATAGAGAGTTCTATTGTCTTATCTTTACTTTTCTATTTATTTTATTTTTAAAAATTTCATATTTATGTTAGAGAGAGAGAATTCAAGTAGTGGAGAGGAACAGAAGGAAAGAGAAAGATCATCTTAAGCAGGTTCCACATTCAGCACAGAGCCTGATGTGGGGCTCAATCCCACAACCCTGGGACCATGACCTGAACCAAAGTCATGAGTCAGCCACTCAACTGACTGAGCCAGCCAGGCACCCCATGAGTCCTATCTTTAGACGTACCCCTCAGCTTTTAGTTCTTAGAATCAGAGAACCCTGAAATATATCCAAGTGTAGCTTACCACACTTGTTTTACTTCCATCCTGGGTATAAGGTCACTAGATCATGCCTTCATCTTCTTTGCATTCCTGAAAAACATTTAGCATGTGGCCTATATTTGCAGCTGTTTAATAAATCAACTTCTGTGGGATTAATTTCTTTGGGTATATAAAAGATTTTGAGTAGAAGAAAGAGAAAATATTCTCAGAAAGCAGTAATCTTGGCCACGCCATCCACAGCATGGATCGACAGATTCCATAACAGCATTAGCTAAAGATGTCTGAAGAGTCATGGCGAACTCAGAAGAATCTGGGAAAGATGGGCCATGCTTCAGTTACCCAGCCTAACTGCAGAAAGTGAACAAACACTTGACCTCGCTGATTTATGAGGTCATTTCTGGGGAGGAAGTGCTCCTTGAGCAAGCAGAGTTTCTCATAAAATAGTTCCAGGTCCTCTGGATTCCACCTTTAAACACCATTGTAAAAATTCCTCTGTGCAACCTGTTCAGCAAAAATGCCTTAACAACTCCCTGCCCATTATTCTCCTTCATGCTTCTCTCTCCAGTTCAACGATAGACTCATGATCACCCCCTTCTCCTCCTTCTTTCAACTTGCCAATCCTCAATCCTGCTCAGCTTCCACTCACCAGTATCTTATATTCGTACAGGAACTTCTCTTCTGAGCAACTGTCTGCTGGGTATACACATCTGTCTTATTAATCCTCAAGTTTGACAGGTACAAAATCAAGCTCATCACATTACCACAATCCCACTTCTCTTCTTGACTTTCAAATGTTTATAAACTACATCACCATTTTCCCACTGACAAACTAAAGGATTTTAGTAGCTCCAGAGTAAATAAGATTCTAAATTCCTCTTCACTTTCATTTTGGTTTTTCTCCCAGTCTCCTACTCAAACTATTTCAATAGTTTCCATACAGATCTCCTTTCCTCCAATTCATCCATCACATCAATAGCAATTTTAATCAGTTAGGAATTGTATTTACTTGTGAGCAGTAAGCTAAGAAACAGTGGCTTAAACAAAATTGTGGTATATTCTTCTTTCTCTTTGATTTAGGTTCCTTCTAGCTTTGTGCTCCACCTTCTTTAGGGAGTACCTCTTCTCAGATCTTAAAGATGGCTTCCAGAATTGAAACCATCTTGCTTATTCTCAGGAAAGAAGAAGAAATAACCAAGGAAAAAAGGACATGCCATCTGAGTCAGCCTCCTTCTTAAGGGGCTTTCCTGGAAAACCCTGAAATAACTTCTGCTTAGAATGTATTCTCATAGTCATTCTATAAGGGAGATTGGAAAATGCAGCTTTTAGCTGGGATTTGTCATTTCCCCTAAAATTGAGATAGAGGTAGCAAGAAAGGTGAGAAGAATGTTGAGTAGGCAAATTCAGACTGCCGGTCTAGTATTTCTAAAGACTGTGATAAGAAAAGAAAAAAATTCAATATGGCCTCATTGCCTTCCAAGTTAAATCTAAACTTGTAGCAAAATGTTCAAGTGCTTTCATGACCATCCATATTCACCCCAACCAATCTCACCTGCTCTTTCTTCTATTTGAGTAGTTATATTTTAATGTACACATGAATCACCTGGGGATCTTGGTAAACCGCAGACTCTATTTTAATAGGTCTGGGATGGGGTCCGAGGCTCTGCATTTCTAACAAGTTCCCAGATGATGCTGATGCTACCAGTCCCTGGAGCAGCAATTCTAGAGCAGTGATTCTCATATACGGGTCATATTGCCCCCAGGAGACATTTGGCAATGCCACAACATGGAGGGATAGGATTGGGGGGGGGTACTACTGGTATCTAATGAGTAGAGGCCAGAGATGATGCTAAATATCCTGTAATACACAGGATAGCCCACTGCATCAAAGAATTATCTGATCTGAACTGTCAATACCACTGAGGTTAAAAAACCCTATTCAAGAAATAGCCTTTGCCCCAGAAAGATGAGATCATATGTTATTCCAATAGGTCCTGAATTTTCCTATCTTTATCACTATGTTTCCTCCAACCAGTTCTTATCTTCCCTACAGTCAATTCTATCAACTGATTTCTCAGCCATGTGTCAAGCCCTGTTAATGCACCACCTGTTTCATGAATGCATCCTAGCTCCTCTCTCCCTCATCTGAATTGCTTTCATGCACTTTCTATGGACTGAATGGTTGTATCCCTCAAAATTCATGTATTAAAACCTAATATTCAATGCAATGGTATTTGGAGATGGGGTGTTTAAGAGGTGATTAAGACACTAGGGTAGAACTGTATTAAATGGGTAAGTGCCCTTATAAAAGAGACCTGATGGTGCCCTCAATCCCTTTCCCTCATGAGGACACATCCAGAAGACAACTGTCTATGAACCAAGAAACAGTTGGTCATCAAACACCACATCTGCTAATGCCTTGACCTTGGACTTCCCAGTCTCCAGAACTATAAGAAATAAATTTCTTCTGTTTATAAGCCACTAAGTCTATGGTATTTTGTTACACCAGCCTTAAGGATTAAGGTAGCATTTCTTTGTCACATAAACTCTACCTCCATTTATGTTACTTAATCTTCTCACTAGAAATAAATTATAAATTGTTTAAGTTGGATGCTATTCTTTCGTAACCTTGGTAAACCTCCATGGTAGCTAACATGGTGCCCTACACACAGTTAAATGGGTTCTTTCCTTTTTAAATTAAAAAAAGAGTTTATTTATTTATTTTGAGAGAGAGAGAGAGAGAGAGAGAGAGAGATTGAGAGAGACAGAAAATGCAGACAAGCAGGGGAGGGGCAGAGAGAGAGACAGAATCCCAAGCAGGCTCCATGCCATCAGCACAGAGCCCGATGTGGGGCTCAAACCCATAAACTGTGAGCTCATGACCTGAGCCGAAATCAAGATTGGGAGCTTAACCAACTGTGCCACCCAGGCACCCAGGGCTCTTTTATTTTTATAGCATACATAAATATTTAAAATAACTGTTAAAAACAAGAATTTATGTATAATTATATATAATAATATGTATAATAATCATATATATCATTATATATATATATATATATATATATATAATACACATTAGGCCTTTAAGAAGTTTCCCTAGTATGGTTAACTCACGATGGCTCTATCTTTCTTAGTCTCTTCCTTATGCCAACCACCAATGCAAATTTTAATACCTTCTGGTCCTCGTAAAATCCAAACGCGATTACCACAGATAGTTTTAAAAGGTGGAAAAAAAGAAAGTTTAAACCCCGCGTTTAGGACCACTGCATGGTTTCCATTAACCTTCCCTGATTCTTTCAGGCCAGGGTTCATGGACCAGTGCCTATTTACCTGGTTGGCTGAGATTCAAATGAGTAATAGACCCTCTGAGCCATCAGTACCCCTCCTAATGCATTTTTCATTAAGTTGAACTCCCACCTGGGTCCTCTTTCTGAGGTTCAGGCAGAGGTAAGAGAGGTACATGGTGCTTGTTTACTAGCATTTAAACAAGATTGCTCTTTTCTCACAAACGATAACAATTTTGTGCCTACGATGATTTCTGGGAAGGTGGAAACATTGTGTTTATTGGGCCATCTGTTAAGAGAGTACTGATTCATTAGAACAGACTTACAACCGATTCACATTTCAGAACTTTAATAAAATATTTTAAGCAAAGGTCAGATGGATAGCCTGCTTTCCATAAAAGATACCCAAACACGCACACATATACACGCATACGCCTCACACACCTTTCAACAGTATCACCTGCTATTTTATTTCAAGCCATAGCACCTGTGCACATGCTGGAATCAGGGCTAACTGGGTCATCTTCACTGAAATCAGAGTTCTGTCTGGTAAGGGACTTTTCTTCACTCTGCTGTGCCCCTGCCAGCACCCCACCAGTATGAAGCCTTCTGCCACTGGAGATATGACGTGTCATGTGCACCGTGCAAACAAAGACATTAGCTCACACTAACAGCATCCTGACTGGGCTTTCCAGACACCTGAAATTCTGTTCCCTCCACTGGGCCCACTGGAACCACACAGGGTCTAGGACCTCTTTCTTATTATGATGATTTTAGAAATACTGTTACCATTTTTGTTCCTGTTATATGGATTACACATTCTGATGCACAAATCAAAATCATGCTAGGATAAATGCATATTTAGTTTAAGAAGCAGAATATTACAAATTGTGTCTTCCCAAAAGTAAAGACCTAAGATTATACTTACATCCCACCTCATAGTGTAACCATGAATAGGCTGTTTTCAGGCCAGATATTCTGATTATCACAAAAACTGCTTCATCAGAAGTAGCGGGAAATATAGCATATCATTCATACAAAAACTGGCCATTCTAGAAGATGAATTAAAATACCATTGTGTTCAAGGATTCCTTCTTTTAGGGCGCTATAGACAATCTTCTGATTCAGTCTGTTTATAATCTAGCCCTATGAGACCCCAAACCATCAGTTTCCAATCACCAGTCCTGGCCAAATTCATGGCCATCACAATATCATTTATCCAGATTCCTAAACCACCTACCCTGAGGCTGAACTGCTTACCTCCTTGCTTCGTAACCCTGTGAACAGTAAGTTTTCCTTGTTTCCCAGTGTCTACACTTGATCTGTGTATGTAGGTAAGTAGTGAAGTAAACGGATAGAAAAGCAGGTTATTCAAAGATAGCCTTTAAAACTCACCAAAATACCTGAATCCTGCCTCTTACCATCTGTCCTTCTTGAAACCTGGTTCCTTCCTTCAAGCCAGTGATCTTAACCTTGCCAAGAAGACAGCTGCTATAAGGGTTCCTCTTTGTGCCACATACAGGATAGTAAGATGGAATTCTTCTCTAACTTCCCTGACAAGAGAAGAAATGGCTACTGTGTTCCAGGTGGCTTGGAATGGGTGGGAACAGTAAAACAGAGGGGAAGTCCTGAGCGGAAGCAGAAGCCCATCACTTGAGGAGTGAAGCAAGGTAAGGAGAGTCTATCCTGTCTGCGCCTCAGAGAAAGGGCTGAGGCAACCTTGCAATGAGCTGATTTCCTTTGTGTTTTCTGGACATTGACAAATTAATTAAACAAGGAGGGCATTAGCCTGAGGTGGCCCTAATGCCATGGCAGCCTGCATAAACAAAGCAAAATCCAAAGCTATAAATACCTCAAGGTTATGAAATCAAAACACTAAGGACAACCAATCACAAACAACCAACTAGATTTTAAGCTACAGTTAGTCAATAACTTTCTTCTTTTGCTTCCACCTTTTCTTTACAAAAGCCTCTCTCAGAGCTGCTGTCTATGGAGTGTTTCTAACAACTTTTGGTTGATGCTGCCCCATTCAAACTGATTTTTGCTCAAATAAACTTTAAAAATTTTTAATATGCCTCAGTTTATCTTTTAACAGCATAAAGAGGCCAACCAAGACAAAGGCCATGTTAAAAGGCTGTTAAATAGCTATAGCCTGTCTAAACTGGCCTTTAGACAGTTATATCAGTGGAGACAGCAGAGGATTTATTTCTTGGATTTTTTTTATTAAAACAAAACAAAACTATAAATACATGAGGAATCTGGCTTCACCCTCAAGGACCTCCCTGGTCTCCCTCCTTTACTTTCTCTCATTTGTTATGGGATAGACATTCAAGTGAAGGTAACAACCCTAATGAGGAACAGGGTGAGGATCACACAAGCAAATGGAAATGTCACATTCAGCCAGACCTTGGAGAAAAATGTAATTGCTGTTTCTTACAGGAGGACATCAGACAGGAAATGGCAGTTCTCTGAGATAAGCCACAAATCTCCCCTATCTTAGGATCTCTGTGAATACTCCTGATGTGTCCCAGAGAGTGGTAGGATGTCTATAAGATTAAAGGAGGAATAAATGGAGAAGGAATGTGGCTGAGTCCTGTGTGGGAAGGAGGGATGGCTATTATCTACATGGAATCATGATAATATCAGAGTGTCACTCACATCCATATGTGGACAATGGAAAAATCACGGCATTCTCCTATGGTCACAATCTTAGCATGTGCTTTCATAAAGTTTTTCCCTTGTCCTACTGTTGTGAAATGGTCTGCTATGTCTTAGGGTTTAAAACTGATTGCTCTGCTATTCATGCTTTCTGCTTCTCTTAGTTTAAAATACTTACAGTGCTAGGCTGCAGGTGTTTGCTCTTATGACACTTCAAAATCTATAAATGTTTCTTGAATTTGAAGAAAAATAAATCCCACAGAATGCTTAATCTGTAAAATAAGAATTGAAAAAAAATTATAATTGGAGGTAGGAGTCCATTAAAGAGAGACTTCTTTTGTTTTATTTCTTCCTCTCTTCCTCCCTCCCTTCCTTCCTTCTCTTCTTCCTTTCCTCCATCTTTCTCTTCTTCCTTTCTTACTTATATATTAGTTGGAGAATAACTGTTTGTGGATTGGAGTTATGCCCTGTATTGGGAAAGTCATGAGGATGAACCCTCTGGGAACACAAATGAACAGCAAATTCTCATTCTTTTGTATTTAGAGAAAACTGAACGTACCTGCCATGGACTGGGATGTAAGGGTGAATCATTTTGTCTTTTGCCAGACTATTCCCTAGAAAAAGTAGAGATGTTTTCTTTAAATGTGGAGTAGACTGTGATTCTGACAGGAGATCTAGTGCTGGATAACTAACTATAGCACACGGACCACTGAACATTAGGGTTGTGTTAGCTAGACCACTGTGGTAAGCCTTGCCCGTACTTTGAGAAAACTTACAGGAGGCAGCTTTGTTCAGCTTGGACCTTACAGAAGAGTTGAGCTTCAAAAAAAAAAAAAAAAAAAAAAAAAAGGTATAGAACAACCCCAAGGTGACCTAAAGGGTCCTCATATTCCTCTGGATGAAACAAGATGTAGGCATATAAGACAAACAGCAGGCAGACAGGTTACAGAACATATAGGTATTCCTTGGGGAATCCCGAGAAATTACTTAGTGAGAAAGCATCAAGAATAAATTCACTCTCTGGCACATATTTGCATGTGGGGAAATCACTGTTCAATCATTTTTAAAAGTGACCTTAATTTGCACACATAAGCACTGGAGTGAAACATGGTGATTACAGCTTATTTCTACTCATTCTTACCTAAGCCTTTTTCTTCTTAATTGACAGATTCTGTATTGAAAAGTATACACATCTTAAGTGTAAAATTTCTCAAATATGTATACATCCATATAGCCATCACCTAGATTAAGATATAGGCTATTTCTGGCCAATTCTCCTTTATGTCCCAAAGGTAACCACTATATCAACTTCCATCACTACTGAATAGCTCTGCCTGGTATTGAATTTCATATAAATCAAATCATACAATATGTATTTTTTTGTGTCTGGCTCTTCTTGCTCCACAGTATGTCTATGAGATTCATTAGGTTATTGTGTTCTTTTTATTGCTATGAGACATTGCATTGTTTGAGGATATCAAAATGCATTTATCTACTCTAACATTGATGGAAATTTGAATTGTTTTCATTTGGGGGGGTATTATAGATAATAGTACTATTCTTGTACATGTAGTTTGATGGATATTAACACTAAACTTCTATTGGGTATATGCTCAGGACTGATGCTAAGGGTTGGAAGTAATGGACACGTTTAGCTTTCTTGAGACAGTTTTACAAAGTTGACTTAACAATTTACACTTCTACCACCCCCCTGGATGACTGTCAATACTTGCCAGTTCTCATTGTAGCCATTCTGCTTGGTATGTGCTAGTTTCAGATGGTATATATAAATTGAATTTGTTTGAATTTATGATATTGATCATCTTTTGGCAATGCTTCATTTAAACATCCTTTTTTGTGAAGTTACTGTTGAAGTTTTTTGCTCATTTTTCTTATTGATTTGTTAGAGGTGATGTAGGATGGATGGATAGATAGGTAGATATTGGGAAATGACATTTAACAATAGATATATCTAACACTATGTATTACTAATGTCTTCTAGTATTTGACTTGCCTTGTCACTCTCTGTGTTTCAATTAACCAAAATGCTTAATTAATGAAGTCCAATTTGTCAATATATTCTATTGTGAATAGGATATTTTGTAAATTTAGATACTTTTATTTAAGTTCAGGAATGTATATTACTTTAGAAGTTTCATTGCTTTCTATTTCACGTTTAGGTCTATAATACATCTCACATGAATCTTTGCATCTGATGTGAGATGGGGGTCAGTGTCAATTTTTTCTCCATATAGTTATCCAGTTGGCCTAGCACCATTTACTGAAAAGGCTATATTACCACACTACCTTCCTCCCACAAATTGCAGTGGTTCCTCTGTCATAAATCAGATGACCATGTATGTGTAGATCTATTTCTGAGCCAATACTTTCTTCATTTCTGCAACTATGTAATGAACAAATCTTAATATCTGCTAGTGTAAGTTGTTCACTTTTATTCTTCTTCAAGTTTGCCTTGGCTATTCCAGGTCTTTGAATGTCTAAATGTATTTTAGAATTAGAATCTCAATATGATACACGCAAAAATCACTGATATTTCTAATGGGTATTATTGAACCTATAAGTCAATTTAGGAAAACTTGCTATCTTTACAACATCGAATCTTCATGAAACAGGGCAAGTTCTTCCTTTTAATCAGATCATCTTAATTCCTCTTCTCAATGTAGTTTGCAATAGAGATGTCTTGTGTCTCTTTCCTTAGACCTAAGTTCTAAATATTTTGGCATTTTATTAGATTTATTCCTAAATACTAAACATTCTCGCTATTTTTAATTGTTTGCTGCTAGGTTATAAAAATAAAATTGATTTTTGTATATTGATGTTGTATCCAGCAATCTTGCTAAATTCACTTAATAGTTCTATTAATTTGCAGAGTCTTTTGAATTTATGTTTTGCATTTTGTATGTAATGATGTCATCTGCCAATAATGATGGTGTTGTTCTTTCTTCCCAATTTTTACACATCTTATTATTCTTTATAGCCTTGTTGCATTAGATGGGATCCCTAATACGTTGTTCAACAGAACTAAAGACAATGGACATCCTTGTCTTGCTCCTGAACTAAGAGGCAAGCAATCAATATTTTACCATTTAACACTGACTTATATAAATACATTCTATCAGACTTAGAATGTTATTTTTTATTTATAGATTAATAAAATTTTTAAAAATAATAAATGTTAAATTAAAATAATGCTTTTTCTGCATAAATTGAGACAATCATATAGGGTTTTTTTCATTTTTGTACTAATGTGGAAAATTACATTGACTGATGTGTAACACTTAAATCAACTTTATGAAACATCGACATTTATGGAACAAGCCCACTAGATCATGGCATAATTTGCTACTAATATATCGTTGGAATTCATTTGTTAATGTCTTTTTAGGATTATTTGTATATGTCTATATTTGTAAAAGAAATTATCCAGTAATTTTCCATTTGTAATGTCATCATCAGGTTTTTATTTCAATGTTACATGGGACACACAAAATTAGTTGTGAAGTACTTCCTTTTCTATTTTTCTGAAAGAAGTTTTGCATAACTGATACTTTTCCTTTTTCAAATATTTAAAAGAATTCACCAGTGAAAGTACCTGGGCGTGGAGTTTTTATTGTTGTTCTTCATGCTGTTTCTTTCACAAAAAATTTTTTAAGATAGAGATTTTTTATTTTAAAAACAAACATAGAAAAATTCCATTTCTAACCCAGTGTTTGCATTACTAGGTATTTATCCAAGGGTACAAAATAGTGATTCGAAGAGGCACATGCACCACAATGTTTACAGCAGTTTGTTTATATATAACGGAATGTTTATAGCAGCACTATCCACAATAGCCAAAATATGGAAAGACCCCACACATCCATCAACTGATGAATGGATAAAGAAGATGTGGTCTATATACACAATGGAATATTATTCAGCCATCAAAAAGAATTAAATTTTGCCATTTGCAACAGTGTAGATGCAACTAGAATGTATTATGCTAAGCAAAATAAGTCAATCAGAGAAAGACAAACACCATATGATTTCACTCATATGTGGAATTTAAGAAATAAAACAGATGAACATATGGGGGGGAGGGAAACAAACCACAAGAGACTCTTAACACTAGAGAACAAAGGGAGGGGTAATGGAGGAAGGTGGGTGGGAGATGGGCTAGACGGATGATGGAGGGCACTTGTGATGAGCACCAGGTGTTGTATGTAGTGGTGAATCACTGAATTCTACTCATGAAACCAATATTGCACTCTATGGTGACTAACTAAAATTTAAATACATTTTTAAAAATTCCATTTCTGGTAACTGTCATATAAGTTCCTATCAGACTGACCCTCTTATAGATAACAATTTTAAACTCTGGAGAAAATACAACAAAAACACAATTACTTAAAAGTATTAGAGGCAGAACGAAAGCAGCATATTTAAGAGGAAAGTTGATATTTAGAAGATGGGAATAATATATGGTATTTCACTACTTTTTTTACAGCCAAAATGCAGAGGAGGCTACAATTGGCACTCCAGGTGGTGGCCAAACTCCAATAAAAAACTAGCAGAAGGAAGGAAATAATGAAGATTAGAACAGAAATAAATTATATAGAAACTTAAAAAAAACAAAACAAAACAAAAAAAAACAAAGAAAACAAACAAAAAAACCCCACAATATAACAGATCAATGACACTCGGAGCTGGTTCTTTGAAAAAAAATCAATAAAATTGATAAACCTTTAGCCAGACTTATCAAGGAAAAAAGAGAGGACACAAATAAAATTACAAATGAGAGAGGTGAAATAGCAACTGACACCACAGAAAATAAAAACAACCATAAGAATATATTATGAAAAACTATTTGCCAACATATTGGACAATCTAGAAGAAATAGATAAATTCCTAGAAACATATAAACTACTGAAACTGAAACAGGAAGAATTAGAAAATTTGAACAGACTGATAACCAGAAAAGAAACTGAGTCAGTAATCAAAGAACTCCCAACAAATAAAAGTCCAGGACCAGATGGCTTTATAGACAAATTCTACCAAACTTTTAAAGAATAATTAATATCTATTCTTAAACTATTCCAAAAAATAGGAAAGGAATGAAAAGTTCCAAATTCATTCTATGAGGTCAGCATTACCCGGATAGCAAAATCAGATAAAGACACCACACACACACACATACACACACACACACACACACACACACACGCAAAAACCAAACAAAAAAACCCAAAAAACTATTTACCATTATCTTTATGAACATAGATGCAAAAATACTCAAATTATTAGCAAACTGAATCCAACAACACATTAAAAATAATTCACCACAATCAAGTGGTATTTATTCCTGGGATACAGGGTGGCTCGATATTCACAAATTAATCAGTGTGATACATCATATCAATAGAAGAAAGAATAAGAACCATATGATCAATTCAATATATGCAAAAAAGCATTTGACAAAGTACAACATCTACACATGATAAAAACCCTCAACCACCAGGTTTAGAGGGAACACACCTCAACATAATAAACGTCATATATAAAAAATCCACAGCTAACGTTACCCTCAATGGGGAAAAACTGAGAGCTTTTCCCCCAAGGTCAGAAACAAGACAGGGATGTCCACTCTCACCACTTTTATCCAACCTAGTACTGGAAATCCTAGCCACAACAATCTCACAACAAAAGGAAATAAAAGGCATTGGTAAAGAAGAAGCAAAACATTAGCTATTCATAGATGACATAATACTCTCTATAAAAAACCCAAAAGACTCCATCAAAACAACTGCTAGAACTAATAAATGAATTCAGTAAAGTGAAGGATACAAAATCAATGTGCAGAAATCTGTTGCATTTCTATATACTAATCATGGAGTAGCAGAAAGAGAAATTAAGAAAACAATCCCATTTGCAATTGCACCCAAAATAATAAGATACCTAGGAATAAACCTAACCAAAGAGGTGAAAGTCCTGTACTCTGAAAATTATAAAACACTGATGAAAGAATTGAAGATGACATAAAGAAATGGAAAGACATTCCATTCTCATGGAGTGGAAGAATAAATATTGGTATAATGTCCATATGACCCAAAGCAATCTACACATTTAATTCAATCCCTATCAAAATACCAACAGCATTTTCCACAGAACTAGAATAAACAATCTTAAAGTCTGTATGGAAACAAAAAAGACCCCAAATAGCCAAAGCAAATTTGAAAAAAAAAAAAAAAAGCAATGCTGCAGGCATCACAATTCTGAACTTCAAGTTATATTACAAAGCCATAGTCATCAAAACAGAATGGAACTAACACAAAAATAGAGACATAGATACCTGGAACAGAATAAAAAACCCAGAAATAAACTCACAATTATATGGTCAATTAATCTTTGACAAAAGCAGGGAAGAATATGCAATGGGAAGAAGGCAGTATCTTCAACAAATAGTATTGGGAAAACTGGACAGCCATATGCAAAAGAATGAAACTGGACCATTTTTTATACCATACACAAAAATAAATTCAAAGTGGATTAAAGACCTAAATATGAGACCTGAAACCATAAAAATCCTAGAGGAGAATACAGGCAGTAACCTCTTTCACATTGGCCATAGCAACTGTTTTCTAGATAGGTCTCCTGAGGCATGGGAAACAAGGTAACAATAAACCATCAGGACTACATAAAAATTAAAAGCTTCTGCACAGTGAAGAAAACAATCAACAAAACTAAAAAGCAACCTATGGAATGGGAGACAATATTTGCAAATGACATATCCAATAAAGCATTAGTATCCTACATATATAAAGAAATTATAAAACTCAACACCCAAAAAACAAATATTCTAATTGAAAATGGGCAGAGAGACATTTCTCCAAAGAAGACATAAATATTGCCAACAAACACATGAAAAGATGCCAATCATCACTTATTATCAGGGAAATGCAAATCAAAATTACAATAGGATATCACCACACACCTGTCAGAATGGTTAAAATCAACAACACAACAGGTGTTGGTGAAAATGTGGAGAAAAAGGAACCCTTGTGCACTATTAGTGGGAATGCAAACTGGTGCAGCCACTGGGGAAAACAGTGTGGAGGTTCCTCAAAAAGTTAAAAATAGGGGCACCTGGTTGGCTGTTGGTTAAGCATCTGACTTAGGCTTAGGGCATAATCTCATGGTTCATGAGTTCAAGCCCATGTCAGGTTCCATGCTGACAGTGCAGAGCCTGCTTGGGATTCTCTCTCTCTTTCTCTCTCTGTCCCTTCCCTGCTTGTGCTCTCTCTCTCTCTCTCTCTCTCTCTCTCTCTCTCTCAAAATAAATAAATAAACTTAAAAAAAAAAATAGAACTACCTTTAACCCAGCAATCGCATATTTACCCAAGGAATACAAGAACACTAATTCAAAGAGATACAAGCACCCCTATGTTTATAGCAGTATTGTTTACAATAGCCAAGATATGGAAGCAGTGCAAATATCCATCAATTGATGACTGGATAAAGAAAAAATGGTATATATACACAATGAAATATTATTTACCTATAAAAAGGAATGGAATCCTGTCATTTGCAACAATGGGGATGGAGTTACAGAGTATAATGCTTACCAAAATAAATCAGTCAGAGGAAGACAAATACCATATGATTTCATTCATATATGGAATTTAAGAAACAAAACAAACAAGCAAAAAGAAAAAAAAAATAAGAGAGAGAGAACTCAAGAAACAGTCTCTTAATTATAGACAGCAAACTGATGGTTACCAGAGGGATGGGTTAAATAGGTGATGGGGATTAAAGAGTGCACTTGTGATGAGCACAGGGTGATGTATGGAATTACTAAAATCACCTGAAACTAATATAACACTTTATGTTAACTAACTAGAATTATAATAATAATTTCTCTCATCTAAAGACTCAGAGAACAGAATTCCTTGCTGGAAAATGAAGAGGAAATTCTAGAAAGGTCGATTCAAAAAAAGGGAGTCCTAAATTCTGGGTATATCCAAATATCTGGCTGAACCATAAAAAACGCATATATAGAGAAGACTCAATGAAACCCAGATGAAGATAAAAGAACTTAACTGAGACTTAAGCTGTTGTCAAAGACACAGTATTCCAGTTTGAATACAGTGAAGTTTAATGTCTAATTAAAAAAAAAAAAAACAAACAGCACTCTTTAGAAATATGTAAATGAATCTTGGGGCTCCTGGGTGGCTCAGTTGGTTGAGCATCCGACTTCAGCTGAGGTCATGATCTCGCCCCACATCGGGCTCTGTGCTGACAGCTTGGAGCCTGGAGCCTCCTTCAGATTCTGTATCTCCTTCTCTCTCTGCCCCCACTCCCCCACTCACTGTCTCTCTCTCTCTCTCAAAAATAAATAAACATTAAAAAAAATTTAAAGTATATTAACTGAATCTAAAATGTCCACTACATAACATTCATAATGTGCAGTGTACAACCCTAAGTCACTTAACATATGAAGAACCAAGAAAATACGACCCATTCTCAAAAGAAAAGATATTCAACAGAAATAAACCCTAAGATGATCCAGAAGTTGTATTTGGCAGATAACCATATTAAAGCAGCTATTAGAAGTATGCATAATGACATAAAGAAAAATAAGCTCAAGAAAGAAATAAGAACTATAAAAAACGAATCAAATGAAAATTCTAGAACTGAAAACATAATATATAAAATTTTGAAAATGCACTGGATTGACTTGTTGATATATTTGAGATGAAAGAGAGAAATCTCAGTTAAATTGATAATAAAGATGTAGCAATGATCCAATCTGAAAAATAAAGAACTAGGTTTTTTAAATGAATAGACATATATAATATAAATGATGTATACATATTTATTATATATTAATTATATAATATAAAATGATCTAACATATATGTTTAAATAGAGTCCCAGAACATGAAAGAAAGACGGGACAGAAAACCCATATAAAAATAAATGGATGGAAGAAAGATACACGCAAAGTATATTAGTTTATTTGCTTTTTAAATTTCTGCATAGCAAATTACTACAATCTTAGCAGCTTAAAACAATGCACGTTTCCTATCTCATGGTTTCTTTAAATCATAAGTCCAGGCAGGCTCGACTGGATTCTTTGTTCAGGGTCTCACAAGGCCAAAATCAAGGTATCCAGGCTAGGGTCTAATTGGGAGGCTCCAAGGGGAATCTGTTATCAAGCTTATGCAGGTGGTTGGCCACATTCAGTTTTTTGCAACTGTATGACAGAGGTCCCATATTCCTTCTGGTTGTCAACTGGAGGTCACTTTCAGCAACATGAGGCCTCCCTCAGATCCTTCCATGTGATTCTCTTCATCTCAGCAATGGAGAAACCTCTTCACGTCAAAACCTCCTTATACTCCCAATCTCTCTGATTTCTGTGATCAGCCAGAGAAAGTTGTCTGCATCAATCAGCTCATGTTATTATATCAGGCCCACTCCAATAATCTTTTTTCTATATAACATATCATATTCGTGGGAATTATATCTCATCATATTCACAATCCTAAGGACCAGGACAATAAATCTTAGGAGACCATCTTGGGAATCTCTCTGACACAAAGTAAGTATAAGAAGGTTGTGGTGATTGTATCAAAATCTGATACAGTAGATTGTAGAGACAAAAAGATAAGTTTAATAATGATAATAGAGTAAAATTTTAAAAAAGAAATAATAATTGTAAATGAATGTATACCCAATAACAGAGTTTCAAAACATATGAAGAAAAAATTGACAGAATTAAGGGGGAGAAATAGGCAAGACCAAAAGCATAGCTGGCAATTTTAATGCCCCTCTCTCATAAAACAATAAAATAATTTGAAAAAATTCAATAAGATATAGAAAACTGAACAACACCTGGGCACCTGGATGGCTCAGTTGGTTGAGCGTCTGACTCCTGATTTCAGCTCAGGTCGTGATCCCAAAGTCATGGGATTGAGCCCTACTTTGGGCTCTGCACTGAGCATGCAGCCTGCTTAAAATTCTCTCCCTCCCTCTCTGCCCCTCTCCCCCACTCATGCTCTCTCTCTTAAAATAGTAAATAAATAAATAAATAAATAAATAAATAAATAAATAACTGAACAACACAATTAACACTTGGACCTAATGGATGCTTAGAGAGTACCACTCCTAATAACATCAAAATACACATAATTTTATTTTTTTAATGTTTATTCATTTTTGAGAGACAGAGAGACAGAGAGTGCCAGTGAGGGAGAGGCAGACAGAAGGGGATACAGGATCCAAAGTGCGTTCTCTGCTGACAGCAGTCAGTCCAATTCAAAGCTCAAACTCATGAACTACGAAACTATGAAGTGAGCTGAAGTCAGATGCTTAACCAACTGAGCCACCAGGAACCCCAAATTACACATAATTTTAAAGGGTACAGAGTATATTAACCAAGCTAGACAATACATTAGGCCATAAAACAAGTTCAAATGTAAGAGGATTATAATCATATATTCATATTTCTCATGACAAGAGAATTAAAGTAAAAATAAAAAGAAAGATACATCACATTAACAAGATAAAGGATAAAAACCATATAACCATCTCAATAAATGCACATAAAGCATTTAACAAAGTACAAGAAACATCCATTTATGATAGAAACTCTCAACAAAGTAACTTTAGAGGGAACATATATCAATATAGTAAAGGCCATATATGAAAATCCACAGCTAACATCATATGAATGGTGAAAAGCTGAGAACTTTTCCTTTGAGATCAAGAACAAGACAGGATGTCCACTATCACCACTTTTATTCAACATAGTACTAGAAATCCTAGCCATAGAAATTAGACAAGAAAATGGAATGTGTTTTTTTTTTTTTGCGAGCGGAAGATGGCAGCGTAGGAGGACGCTGGGCTCACTGCATGTCCTGCTGATCACTTAGATTCCACCTACACCTGCCTAACTAACCCAGAAAACCACCAGAAAACTAGCAGAATGGAGTCTCCGGAGCCAAGCTCAGACGAGAGGCCCACGGAAAAGGGTAGGAAGGGCGGCGAAGCAGTGCGTGCTACACAGACTGGCGGGAGGGAGCTGGGGCGGAAGGGCGGCCTGCCGGCCAAGCAGAGCCCGCGAGTCTGGCTGGCAAAAGCGGAGGGGCCGGACGGACCGTGTTCCGACAGCAAGCGCGACTTAGCGTCTGGGAGGTCATAAGTTAACAGCTCTGCTCAGAAAGCGGGAAGGCTTGGGGCGCCTGGGTGGCGCAGTCGGTTAAGCATCCGACTTCAGCCAGGTCACGATCTCGCGGTCCGTGAGTTCGAGCCCCGCGTCAGGCTCTGGGCTGATGGCTCAGAGCCTGGAGCCTGTTTCTGATTCTGTGTCTCCCTCTCTCTCTGCCCCTCCCCCGTTCATGCTCTGTCTCTCTCTGTCCCAAAAATAAAAAAATAAATAAAAAATTAAAAAAAAAAAAAAAAGAAAGCGGGAAGGCTGGAGGACAAAGGGAGGGAGAGCTGCTGGGCCCCCGGACGGCAGAGCTCAGCTTGGCGGGGAACAAAGGCGCTCGCCAGCGCCATCTCCCCCGCCCATCCCCCAGCCAAAATCCCAAAGAGAACCAGTTCCTGCCAGGGAACTTGCTCACTCCGCGCAAACACCCAACTCTGTGCTTCTGCGGAGCCAAACCTCCGGCAGCGGATCTGACTCCCTCCCGCTGCCACAGGGCCCCTCCTGAAGTGGATCACCGAAGGAGAAGCGAGCTAAGCCTGCCCCTCCTGCCCCCGTGCACCTTGCCTACCCACCCCAGCTAATACGCCAGATCCCCAGCACCACAAGCCTGGCAGTGTGCAAGTAGCCCAGACGGGCCACGCCACCCCACAGTGAATCCCGCCCCTAGGAGAGGGGAAGAGAAGGCACACACCATCTGACTGTGGCCCCAGCGGTGGGCTGGGGGCAGACATCAGGTTGGACTGTGGCCCCGCCCACCAACTCCAGTTATACACCACAGCACAGGGGAAGTGCCCTGCAGGTCCTCACCACTCCAGGGACTATCCAAAATGACCAAACGGAAGAATTCTCCTCAGAAGAATCTCCAGGAAATAACAACAGCTAATGAACTGATCAAAAAGGATTTAAATAATATAACAGAAAGTGAATTTAGAATAATAGTCATAAAATTAATCGCTGGGCTTGAAAACAGTATACAGGACAGCAGAGAATCTCTTGCCACAGAGATCAAGGGACTAAGGAACAGTCACGAGGAGCTGAAAAACGCTTTAAACAAAATGCAAAACAAAATGGAAACCACGACGGCTCGGATTGAAGAGGCAGAGGAGAGAATAGGTGAACTAGAAGATAAAGTTATGGAGAAAGAGGAAGCTGAAAGAAAGAGAGATAAAAAAATCCAGGAGTATGAGGGGAAAATTAGAGAACTAAGTGATACACTAAAAAGAAATAATATATGCATAATTGGTATCCCAGAGGAGGAAGAGAGAGGGAAAGGTGCTGAAGGGGTACTTGAAGAAATTATAGCTGAGAACTTCCCTGAACTGGGGAAGGAAAAAGGCATTGAAATCCAAGAGGCACAGAGAACTCCCTTCAGACGTAACTTGAATCGATCTTCTGCACGACATATCATAGTGAAACTGGCAAAATACAAGGATAAAGAGAAAATTCTGAAAGCAGCAAGGGATAAACGTGCCCTCACATATAAAGGGAGACCTATAAGACTCGTGACTGATCTCTCCTTTGAAACTTGGCAGGCCAGAAAGGCTTGGCACGATATCTTCAGTGTGCTAAACAGAAAAAATATGCAGCCGAGAATCCTTTATCCAGCAAGTCTGTCATTTAGAATAGAAGGAGAGATAAAGGTCCTCCCAAACAAACAAAAACTGAAGGAATTTGTCACCACGAAACCAGCCCTACAAGAGATCCTAAGGGGGATCCTGTGAGACAAAGTACCAGAGACATCACTACAAGCATAAAACATACAGACATCACAATGACTCTAAACCCATATCTTTCTATAATAACACTGAATGTAAATGGATTAAATGCACCAACCAAAAGACATAGGGTATCAGAATGGATAAAAAAACAAGACCCATCTATTTGCTGTCTACAAGAGACTCATTTTAGATCGGAGGACACCTTTAGATTGAGAGTGAGGGGATGGAGAACTATTTATCATGCTACTGGAAGCCAAAAGAAAGCTGGAGTAGCCATACTTATATCAGACAAACTAGACTTTAAATTAAAGGCTGTAACAAGAGATGAAGAAGGGCATTATATAATAATCACAGGGTCTATCCATCAGGAAGAGCTAACAATTATAAATGTCTATGCGCCAAATACCGGAGCCCCCAGATATATAAAACAATTACTCATAAACATAAGCAACCTTATTGATAAGAATGTGGTCATTGCAGGGGACTTTAACACCCCACTTACAGAAATGGATAGATCATCTAGACACACGGTCAATAAAGAAACAAGGGCCCTGAATGATACATTGGATCAGATGGACTTGACAGATATATTTAGAACTCTGCATCCCAAAGCAACAGAATATACTTTCTTCTCGAGTGCACATGGAACATTCTCCAAGATAGATCATATACTGGGTCACAAAACAGCCCTTCATAAGTTTACAAGAATTGAAATTATACCATGCATACTTTCAGACCACAATGCTATGAAGCTTGAAATCAACCACAGGAAAAAGTCTGGAAAACCTCCAAAAGCATGGAGGTTAAAGAACACCCTACTAACGAATGAGTGGGTCAACCAGGCAATTAGAGAAGAAATTAAAAAATATATGGAAACAAACGAAAATGAAAATACAACAATCCAAACGCTTTGGGACGCAGCGAAGGCAGTCCTGAGAGGAAAATACATTGCAATCCAGGCCTATCTCAAGAAACAAGAAAAATCCCAAATACAAAATCTAATAGCACACCTAAAGGAAATAGAAGCAGAACAGCAAAGGCAGCCTAAACCCAGCAGAAGAAGAGAAATAATAAAGATCAGAGCAGAAATAAACAATATAGAATCTAAAAAAACTGTAGAGCAGATCAACGAAACCAAGAGTTGGTTTTTTGAAGAAATTAACAAAATTGACAAACCTCTAGCCAGGCTTGTCAAAAAGAAAAGGGAGATGACCCAAATAGATAAAATCATGAATGAAAATGGAATGATTACAACCAATCCCTCAGAGATACAGACAATTATCAGGGAATACTATGAAAAATTATATGCCAACAAATTGGACAACCTGGAAGAAATGGACAAATTCCTAAACACTCTTCCAAAACTCAATCAGGAGGAAATAGAAAGCTTGAACAGACCCATAACCAGCGAAGAAATTGAATCGGTTATCAAAAATCTCCCAACAAATAAGAGTCCAGGACCAGATGGCTTCCCAGGGGAGTTCTACCAGACGTTTAAAGCAGAGATAATACCTATCCTTCTCAAGCTATTCCAAGAAATAGAAAGGAAAGGAAAACTTCCAGACTCATTCTATGAAGCCAGTATTACTTTGATTCCTAAACCAGACAGAGACCCAGTAAAAAAAGAGAACTACAGGCCAATATCTCTGATGAATATGGATGCAAAAATTCTCAATAAGATACTAGCAAATCGAATTCAACAGCATATAAAAAGAATTATTCACCATGATCAAGTGGGATTCATTCCTGGGATGCAGGGCTGGTTCAACATTCGCAAATCGATCAACGTGATACATCACATTAACAAAAAAAAAGAGAAGAACCATATGATCCTGTCAATCGATGCAGAAAAGGCCTTTGACAAAATCCAGCACCCTTTCTTAATAAAAACCCTTGAGAAAGTAGGGATAGAAGGAACATACTCAAAGATCATAAAAGCCATTTATGAAAAGCCCACAGCTAACATCATCCTCAACGGGGAAAAACTGAGAGCTTTTTCCCTGAGATCAGGAACCCGACAGGGATGCCGACTCTCAGCGCTGTTGTTTAATATAGTGCTGGAAGTTCTAGCATCAGCAATCAGACAACAAAAGGAAATCAAAGGCATCAAAATTGGCAAAGATGAAGTCAAGCTTTCGCTTTTTGCAGATGACATGATATTATACATGGAAAATCCGACAGACTCCACCAAAAGTCTGCTAGAACTGACACATGAATTCAGCAAAGTCGCAGGATACAAAATCAATGTGCAGAAATCAGTTACATTCTTATACACTAACAATGAAGCAACAGAAAGACAAATGAAGAAACTGATCCCATTCACAATTGCACCAAGAAGCATAAAATACCTAGGAATAAATCTAACCAAAGATGTAAAAGATCTGTATGCTGAAAACTATAGAAAGCTTATGCAGGTAATTGAAGAAGATATAAAGAAATGGAAAGACATTCCCTGCTCATGGATTGGAAGAATAAATATTGTCAAAATGTCAATACTACCCAAAGCTATCTACACATTCAATGCAATCCCAATCAAAATTGCACCAGCATTCTTCTCGAAACTAGAACAAGCAATCCTAAAATTCATATGGAACCACAAAAGGCCCCGAATAGCCAAAGTAATTTTGAAGAAGAAGACCAAAGCAGGAGGCATCACAATCCCAGACTTTAGCCTCTACTACAAAGCTGTAATCATCAAGACAGCATGGTATTGGCATAAAAACAGACACATAGACCAATGGAATAGAATAGAAACCCCAGAACTAGACCCACAAACGTATGGCCAACTCATCTTTGACAAAGCAGGAAAGAACATCCAATGGAAAAAAAGACAGTCTCTTTAACAAATGGTGCTGGGAGAACTGGACAGCAACATGCAGAAGGTTGAAACTAGACCACTTTCTCACACCATTCACAAAAATAAACTCAAAATGGATAAAGGACCTGAATGTGAGACAGGAAACCATCAAAACCTTAGAGGAGAAAGCAGGAAAAGACCTCTCTGACCTCAGCCGTAGCAATCTCTTACTCGGCATATCCCCAAAGGCAAGGGAATTAAAAGCAAAAGTGAATTACTGGGACCTTATGAAGATAAAAAGCTTCTGCACAGCAAAGGAAACAACCAACAAAACTAAAAGGCAACCAACGGAATGGGAAAAGATATTTGCAAATGACACATCGGACAAAGGGCTAGTATCCAAAATCTATAAAGAGCTCATCAAACTCCACACCTGAAAAACAAATAACCCAGTAAAGAAATGGGCAGAAAACATGAATAGACACTTCTCTAAAGAAGACATCCGGATGGCCAACAGGCACATGAAAAGATGTTCAAAGTCGCTCCTTATCAGGGAAATACAAATCAAAACCACACTCAGATACCACCTCACGCCAGTCAGAGTGGCCAAAATGAAGAAATCAGGAGACTATAGATGCTGGAGAGGATGTGGAGAAACAGGAACCCTCTTGCACTGTTGGTGGGAATGCAAATTGGTGCAGCCGCTCTGGAAAGCAGTGTGGAGGTTCCTCAGAAAATTAAAAATAGACCTACCCTATGACCCAGCAATAGCACTGCTAGGAATTTATCCAAGGGATACAGGAGTACTGTTGCATAGGGGCACTTGTACCCCAATGTTTAGAGCAGCACTCTCAACAATAGCCAAATTATGGAAAGAGCCTAAATGTCCATCAACTGATGAATGGATAAAGAAATTGTGGTTTATATACACAATGGAATACTACGTGGCAATGAGAAAAAATGAAATATGGCCTTTTGTAGCAACGTGGATGGAACTGGAGAGTGTGATGCTAAGTGAAATAAGCCATACAGAGAAAGACAGATACCATATGGTTTCACTCTTATGTGGATCCTGAGAAACGTAACAGAAACCCATGGGGGAGGGGAAGGAAAAAAAAAAAAAAAAAGAGGTTAGAGTGGGAGAGACCCAAAGCATAAGAGACTGTTAAAAACTGAGAACAAACTGAGGGTTGATGGGGGGTGGGAGGGAGG